>NW_021706060.1:9381-21983 GCF_003719475.1 Trypanosoma rangeli
ATATATATATATATATATATATATATATATATATATATGTCTGTTAACATGCCGTTCACGGTTTCTTCAAGGCTGTTTTTGTATTTCTTGTGCATCTTTTTCTTTATTTTTATTTTAATTCTTTTTTGCGTGTGTGTGTGCACTTTGTCATCACTCTTGTGGCTTTTTACTCTGCAAAAAAGGAGCGGGGAGAGAAAGAGTGGGGGCAGGAAGAAAAATTTGCAGTAACAATAGTCCATAAAAGAAAGGAAAAGAAAATGTCATTTCCACACGAGGGAGCCACTGCTTCTCCATTTAGGGTCGTGCTCACCAACTTGGGTGTGGATCTGGAAACAATTGGGGGTGTGACGTATCCCCATCACGTGCTTGGCCATAAAATGGTGTTGAAACCCGTTGGACAGCCTGAGATTCTTCTGCCTGGGGCTTACGGTGAGGTGTATGTGGAGCCTGGCATGGAGTACGTGGTTCAGTCTGTTTTTGCTACGCCTTAAACCAAACTATGTTACGGTAGCAGTTTCATTTTGTGGAGTGAAGCTTATACAGCTCATCTCCTCTCCTCGAGTGTTGTATTGCTCCTGCTGCGAAGGGAGGAGGTGCTTGCTTGTTTCATGCATTTTCCTGTTCCTTGCTTTTTCACGGCTCTTTCCGCCCGAAATGAAGAGTAAAACGAAAGATGCGTGTGTTTCAGGCGAGTCATGATTACGTCAATACGGACCGGCATTACTTACCCCTTTTCAAGGACGACCTTGTCCTTACCCTGGAGGAGCACCCCAGTGGCTGGTGGACGGCGCGAAATGTGAACGGCGCCAAGGGAATTGTTCCATCGACCTTTTTAAAGGAATTTTTTGTTTGCCCTCCGATAGAAGTGTTGCTCCACGAGCATTCTATCATGTTGGCGGCACAGAGATTTTCCGTTGATCTTTCTTCACACGCACCTACCCCTTTAAATCACAATGAGGTGCTTCAACAATGGGAAACACCTTGCGTTATGACAACACTGACTGAACTGGAACGCGGCGTTGGAGATCTTCTTCTGCAGCGGGAAACAGCTCGACGAGGCCTACTGGAAGGCCTAGAAGCGTTGGAGGGAGACACTAGGGAATCTTTTAGGGATGAGAGTAGGTGGGACAAGGAGGTGGCGACCTCGAGGTTGGAACTGGGTACGTTGAGACAGCGAATGGATACACTGGAAGCGCACGAAAAACAGGTACGAAGCGAGTTGGGTATTCTAAGGGACACGGTATTGCGGTCGAGGTGCCAAGCACCTGTGAGGCTACTTCGCCTTGTTGGAGAGTTTCTTGGGGAGGCGGCTGGTTTCCCCTCTAAAGTTGCACTGTATCTTGAAGCTCTTCGTAGTAAATTAAGGAGGCATCACAGAGATGTGCAAATGACTGAGGCGAAGTTGTCTTTGCTTAGCAAAAGTGTTCAGGAATTAGAGTGTACGTGTCGGGAGGGGAATAAGCTTCTTTCCTCTCGAATTAGCCTTCGAGATGCCAAGATTTCTGCATGGCTGGGCTTTTGGTTAGATCAGGCCGAGACGGCCAAAGACACATACCTGCGGACTAAGGTGCAGTCTCATTTCTCAGAGACTTTGCGCAGGGAGGAGGAGCAACGCCTACGACAGCTGGTGGCGGAGGGACGCGCAAAATACATAGAAGCGGAGGATGAGTTTCACCACTGGAAGGAGAAAGCCAGAACGACCAAGCGGTTGCTTAAAGAGAAGGAAACGCTTGATCAGCTAAATCAAGCTATTCAACAGGTGGAGGATGAAGTGCACATGTGGCGGAACAAATTACTGTTCGCAAAGAGACATGCGCAACAACCAAAGAAAAGAGAGGGTGAAAAGGGACGAAACAACTAACGGTAGATACATTTAAACGAGGGCGGAGGTGTATACTGTAATATATCTCGGCATCTGCATTAATTTTTTTTTTTTTTTTACATGTGATGGGTGAAGGTGTATGTTTTTGGTTGATTGTGTAGTTTTTTTTCCGTTTTTTTTTTCTTGTTACTCAGCATTCTTGACGACCTTTTCCTGCTCCTCGCCGCTCAAAACAGCTTAAAACAAAGAAGGAAAATAATAATAAACAAGTTAGGGTGTATAGTGAGTGAAAAATTGGAAGTGTGTGTTGTTGTTTTTTTTTTTTTTTTATTACAGTCTGCAATGGGCTTCTGTGTGAGCAAGACTACCACCGTCAAGCACAAGATGGCGCGATATATTCCGACCGTCCAAAAACTGATAGATAATTTTTTTGGTGAGAACGAGGACGCATCGAGCGCTGAGGCAGCGTCTTTTTTTTGCTTGCCTCTGGGAAGCTGTGCTTGATCTTTTTCTTTGTACCACTGACGAGGCAACGTATTTTCTTCATAAGGCGTGTGCGGCAAATCCCAGATCGGCAGCGGCCCTGGACTTGTACATTTCCTCAGCTGGGGATACTCATGTTGCGTGGGACTTGAACCGTGTAAACTTTATGACGATATGGTTGAAGTATGACGCTGACAACAGTGGGGACATTAGCCTCCGTGAGCTTGGGAAGCTTGAAAAAGGTTTAAATTTTTCGGAAGATATCTCCAAAGAACTCACCGCTAAGGTAAAAGCTGCAGGTGGAAATGTCAACTATGCCTTTTTGGAAAGTGCATATCTTTCCTTGACGAGGCTTGACGAACTTGAATACGTGTTTCGATGTATTGCTGGCCCAGGAAGAGACACCATAACGAGAGATGAGTTCAAGCTGTTTTTGCGAGATGTTCAAGGGGAAGAGTTGGATGGGGCACATGTGAAGAAGATTCTGAGCTCCCTATTTACCGTGCACACAGGCGATATTCATTTAAACACGTTTCTTACCTTTTTGGGGGATAGCCGTTTCAGCAGCATTGTGGATGGCGAAAAGACCTGTAAGGTATACCAAGATATGAATCAACCAATTTGCAATTATTTTATCAATTCCTCTCACAATACATACCTAACTGGTGATCAACTGACAAGTAAGTCATCAACAGACATGTATAAAAAGGCTCTGCTTGATGGATGTCGCTGCGTGGAATTGGATTGCTGGGATGGTTTTGCAGGTGAGCCTGTCGTCTATCACGGCCACACACAGACATCCAAGATATCCTTTTGCTCCTGCATACACGTGATTAAGGAGTACGCCTTTCAGGTTTCGGAGTACCCAGTTATTCTGTCGCTCGAGGTTCACACAAGTCTTGCTCAACAAGATCGAATGGCGGAGATCATGTGTGATACGTTTGGGGAGATGCTGTTTCAAAGCCCGTGGGGTGCGCAGGAGCCTACGACCTTTTTGTTTTCCCCAGAGAACCTCAAGAGGAAAATTCTCGTAAAGGGCAAACGAGTTGCGTCATCGTTGCCTGCCTGTGACGTGTGGAAAACGGGCAGCGAAGACACGGAAGAGTACATGGACGAGGAGAATACTCTGGAGTCCAATCAAGTATGCAGTCAGTTTGAGGAGGGAAAGGAAAAGGAACAACATAAAAAGAAGGAAAATAGGTATTCAGAAAAACTATCGCGCATCGTTTCCATTGAGTCTGTTGGATCTAAATTTAGTGGTGACATGTCATATCTAGAAAAACGACAACCGTACCAGTGTACTTCTTTGGATGAAACCAAGGCGAAAAAACTTGCCTTAACCAAGACAGCGAAACTCAAAGCTATTAATCGGCATTTTCTTACCCGCATCTACCCTGCGGGATTGCGGTTTGGCAGCAGTAACTACGATCTTCAAACTCTTTGGAATTGTGGGTGCCAAATAGTGGCACTCAATTGGCAATCAACGAAAACTTATGAGTGGAGGCTTAACAAGGGATTTTTTTCTGACAACGGAAATTGTGGGTACCTATTGAAACCCAAAAGCCTGCTGTTGGATACTGGGTCACGCCGCGGGTCCCAGGTGCGGACATTGACGTTGGAAATTATTTCTGCCTTTTGCCTTCCCAAACCAAACCGCGCCAATAAGGGTGAGATTGTGGACCCGTTTATCAAGTGTTTTATTGAGGGTCCAGACGGTAACGACAACCCAAAGATTTCAGGGACAGTTCACAACAACGGATTCCATCCAGTATGGAGGGGAAAAGGCCTGCAGAATGAATTTTCGTGGGAAATTCAGGACTGGGATCTCTCTACACTTGTCGTGCAAATTTACGATAAAGATAAACACACCCGCGATGACTTTCTGGGAGAGTCCGTTTTGCCATTGCGTGTGCTAAAAAAAGGAATTAGACGGATTCCGATTCATGACATTAGTGGAACGGTCTTTTCTGGAACGTTTCTTATGTGTTCTGTGAGTTATTGGTGATGGATTGTTACGAGTAGTCTGTTCGATTCCATCTCTCTCTCTCTCTCTCTCAGTGCGGGAGGCGGCAACTTCGTTTTGTTTGTTTGTTTCCTTTTTTCCTTAATCTGTATTTCACCCCCTTTGTTTTTGTTTTCGCTTTTTTATGTTTTTCTTTATGCTCTGCGTGATGTTTTGTTGTTGTCTGTGTGGCTGCTTGCGAGAGGAATGGAGTATGCAATTAACAGATGTCGGGTGTAAACGCATTATTATATATTTTTCAGTGCGTTTCGTTGCAAAGCGTGAATGCTGAGGGGGGCCACACCACCCAGATCTCCAGTCTCTGCGCGAGATGGAGGGGGATGTCGGTAATTCCACTTTTTCTCACGGCTTTTTTATGTTCATTGATTTCGGGGGGTCGTCATACACTCCTTGTAGTGAGTGAGTTAAATATGCATCGATATACCATAAAACGTTTCGTCTACAGCCGTTAAGTTACGAAAGGCACAGTAAAGTCATTTTACCCGGGGCTGGTGTGGGTGGATGTAGATTTTGGATTAAGATGTATAACTTGGCGTGCTTTGCGTCGGATGCTGCGTGGCTTGAATGACTGGATTAACGTCTCTCTGTTACCTTTTGTCTTGTTTCTTCGGTCTGGGTAGTGTGGGGCAAAGGTGTGGAAACCGGTTTTATCGGTTAGCTAGGTGTTCTTTTTGGGAAGGTGGGGGACATGTCCGTGCTGTGAGGGAGAGGGGGGGGGGGTGGAGCGACGCCTGTCGGGCACGAGATGCTCCCCAACCCAAGCCAGATGGTGTGACGAACGCTAATGTTTGCGGCCTGCATCAGCGCTGGCACGGGGTGTCAGTATACGCTGCCAAACAACAGCAACGCTGACGCTCGATGGCTTAGGAGAAGACCTTGTGCCGCTGTGCAGACTTCATAGGCTTCGTGCGATTTTTCAACAGGGGGAAATATCTCGCATGCTGCAATTCCACACCTACAATGTCAGCACCGACACCATCACTGGAGAGGCCGAACCTTCAAACCCCACACAAAGACCCCGAATACCACGGAATGGCAGGGACACGACCCTCGGCAATGGGCTTGCCCATTCCTGCGTTTGGAGACGCACGCAACGGGACGACTTGGATCCGACAACGCGATCGCAATGTCCCGCTCTGACAATGGATGAATGCGTACTGGTTCCACCAACCCGCCACAGGAGGCGTGATATGGTGGTCCTGCTCCAGTGTTTTTCCATAGCCCACATCCCTGCTGTTGCTTTTTTTTTTTCATGTGCTGTTCCTTGTGTATTCCCTTAGCGGGCCTGTGACCTTCTCTTTTTCTGACCCTGGTTTTTCATCACACACACCAATAGATTTTTTTACAACCTTCAGCAAGCTTGTTCTTTCGACACAATTTTTCTTCTATACAAGAAAAAAAAAGCCAACATCAACAACAAAATGGCCTATACATACGCTCTGATTGCTGCTGCACTCCTGGCTGTGTCAAACTTCGTGTCTGCTGAGAATAAAAAGAAGGATGAAAAGGAGTTTCCTCTCGTCTGGTTGTGCCTGGGAGTCACTGTTGTGGGCGTTGCTATTGCGTTGTACGTTGCCTACCGCCGTCCCGACGAGCTCCATCTTCCCGGTGCCACGGTGATGGACGCCACAGAGAATGAGATGATGAGCGGAAACAACGAGCCCGCCAAGAACGATGCGCTGAACGACGACCTTGAGAAGCCATAGGATGAAACGCGTCTCTGTCGCAGGATCCCCTCAAGCTGAAAACGAAAACGGAAATTAAGAATAATGAATGCTGCAATTGTCTCCACAATATTGGATGCTTAAAACGTGATAATAATTATGTGCCCTTTTTTTATTTTAATTTTTTTCCCCCTTCATTTGTGTGGGACAAATGCAAAACGAGGAGGACAAGTGAAAATAAGCCTGCATGCGCTACCACTTTTGTATTCGCAATGCGAACGACGAGTGACTGTCATGCTGTTTTTGCGTTGTGGAAAAAGTTGGTGGAGGATGCACTTATTAGTGTTTTTTTTCTCCCTTATGTATGTGTTTCCCTTCACTGCGACTGTTTTCGTGTGTGGACGGCACCGTGTGTGTTTTTTTTTTACTTTTTTTCCCCCGAAAACACGCGGCGGCAGCCCGACAACAAACCTGCACTCGGGGCACCGCAACACCCACATAAAAACATAATAATAATAAACTTGCGGCAATGATAAAGGATTTTGATAGAAATAACAACGAAAAAGAATGGTACTACATAATATCCATCGTTGTATGGTGTAGTGCCCAAGGTAAGTAAGAACTCTATAACAACATGATGTTTGCATTTGGAGCAGTGCCCATACTGCCTTGGTGAGATATCTATTTTTATCACTTGAAAATGTGTTTATGTTTCCTTTTTTTTCTTTTTATGTTTGTCTAGAGTGGGGTGAAGGTGGAGATGAGGTCCCAAGGGCATGTTTGCGCTTGGTTCTTAGCAATAAACTGAGGATGGGGGGCTCAGGGTTCTGGACAGTTGCTAGCTGTTTTGGGTAAAACACCTCGCTCTCCTTTGACGTCTCTGTATATGATTTGGTCACTCATACGATGAATGCGGCCACTTGAGGCAGACGCAACGTTGCTTGATCGAGTCAATCGGAAGTTGCTTCCTGGAAGATATGCATTTTCCTCTTGGTTGCTTTTTTCTCATGCAGAGACCAAAATGAGGAAGGGGTGTACGCAAATGATGAAACGATTTGGTCATTTGTATTTTGTACCACAAGTAACCATAACGTTGTTGCCGCGTACAGGAACACGCCATATATAAATATCAGAGGACCTCTTTACCGGTTTGGGTGAAACGGACTCTGCTGCGCTGTGCATGGAGGGGTTGCCAAACTCTCACTGTGGGGTCTGTGTGGGGTCTTTAAAAGCATGATTTTTGTTTTGTTTTTGTACGACTATAAAAGTAACGGTCTGCGCATTTGGCCTGCGACGCTGCAGTGGCGTTGCTAATGGGAAATTAAATAACTGTGTAACTGTACTACAATTCGTATTGTGGCATTTTTTATCTGTCTGTTATTGCATGGAAAACAACAACAAACAAAAAAAAAAACTGGCTTTTAGTTGAGTTCCGAGTCCACGTTGTTGGGTGCTTTACATTGTTGTCTATTGACTTTTGCTTGATGGAAGTTGCTGGGGGGTAATTGCAACAGTGATGTTGACTGTGCTCACACAGTTTTAACCTTTTTCTCTGCATTCACTCACACCACACACAACCGTCGCGGCCTGAGCGGATCCACCACAACGAGGGAAGGAAGAGAATGAGTGAGCAGCGGCACATGCTCAACATGTCCCGGCACCTGTTTTCTTCTGCGATGCAGCTCCTTTTTGTGCTGTTGATATGCTTTGCCAGTACGGCTGTGCACGCCAAGGAGAAAAGTACGCCAAAGGAAGTGCAACTGCCAAAGGTTGTTGATCTTTTTTGGCCGTGTCGAACGATTGTGGAAGCACGAGGTAGAAGTCAAACGAGGGAATCTTTTGTCTCACCTTCTCTCGCCAGTGCTGGTGGAGTGTTGGTTGCGCTTGCCAAGAGCTACGCCAGCCTTCCATACCCCGATCAGGAACTTGTTTCGCCCTATTATGATGATGTTGTGGCGGGGTACATTGACTCTGGTGAGAACTGGTCGTCTTTTGCCGATGAGGTCAATACAAACAAATGGAGGGCGTACAACATCTTTAACGCAATCATTCCAAAGGAGGATAACGCCCCTATGGGACACACGTACCGACCCACAACAATTGCAAAGGGCAACAAGGTCTTTCTACTTGTGGGGGGCTATCATCAGAAGTATGATCCTTCATCGAAGAAGTGGATTGAATCCTCACAGGATCTTGATTTGCTCGTGGGTGAGGCCACGGAATATAAAGTCATCCAATGGGGCAAACCCACCTCGCTTTTGCCACAGATCAAACCATCTGCTAAACAACCTGGCCTGGATGAGTTTGTTGGTGGTGGTGGCTCAGGTGTTGTGATGGAGGATGGGACGTTTGTGTTTCCTGTGACGGCGAGGAGGACAGGAGAAAGCGACACAGTCTCAATGATCATTTATTCGAAGAAGGGTGACAAAAATTGGGTGCTTCCACAGGGGATGGTCCATGTAAAGTGGAGAGACCCCCTCATCGTTGAGTGGGAGCAGGGGCAGCTTGTCATGGTTGCCAGATGTGATTTGTTTTCCAAGGTGTTCGAGTCAAGGGACATGGGGGCAACGTGGACGGAAGCTGTCGGGATACTCACACGTGTGCAGCCCATATTGTTACCAAACACTTCGCGAACAGCTGAGAGAGTGGGGTCCCTCACTACTGCGATCATTGCTGGAAAGAAGGTCATGCTGTACACTCAGCAAGAGATTCTCCCTGAGGACCCGTTGCAAGCCACCGCGCTCTACCTTTGGGTTGCTGACAACAATCGCACGTTTCATGTCGGGCCCATTTCCATGGACACAACGCCGATGCCAGCCAACACCCTGCTGCACTCTAACGATGCGTTGCATCTTTTTACAAGAGAGGGTCAGTAGAACGACCAAAGGCGTGTTTCTTGCTTCCCTAACGGAACAGCTGAAGACGATCACGTCCGTCTTGGAGACTTGGGCAAAAATGGACTCCTTCCTCTCCGAGTTGTCAGTGCCCACGGCCGGTCTGGTTGGGTTCTTGTCGGATGCATCGGGTGATGGAACTTGGAACGACGCGTACCGTTGCTTGAATGCAACTGTGACGAATGCAAAGAAGGTCGAAAATGGCTTTGAGTTCACGGGGTCGGAATCATACGCCATGTGGCCCGTGAACATGTGGACGCATCACTACGTGCACAGCTTTGTGAATCACGCGTTTACGCTTGTGGCGACGGTGACGATTCATGAGGTTCCGAAAGAGAGCGCTCCTCTGCTGGGCGCGGGCCTGGAGGACAATGAAAGCACGAAGTTTGTGGGGTTGTCGTACACCACAGAGGAACGGTGGGGGACAGTCTTCAACGGCATCACGACAACAACACACAGCAGCACTTGGGAGCCGGGGAAGGAGTACAAAGTGGCGATCATGCTGCAGGAAAACAAGGGCTCCGTGTACGTGGACGGTGTGCTCGTGGGGAATACCAACAAACTACCAACCCTTGAGGCACGGAATTACGAAATCTCTTACTTTTACTTTGGCGGCGGTGAAAACAGCAGTGTGACAGTAAAGAACGTCTTTTTGTACAACCGCCCACTGGAACTCAAAAAGATTGACGACTCCAATGCGTCTGGGAAAATTGCAGGTGACGGCTCTACGCGTGGTGATGTATTCTGGGTGCTAATTCTGCTGCTATTGGGGCTGTGGGGCTTTGCGGCCCTGTGCTGAGTGGAGCCCGATGGAGGGGAGTTGATGTTTCTACTGAGAGCAGCTCCGTCTGTCCACGCGCTTTCAGAAGTAAATAAAGTCTTAGGTGGACACGCATTTTGTTTTATTTTACGCTACTTTTTTTTTTTGCGTTTACGCATAAAAAAAAATTTTTCTATTGTACCCACAAATTGCGCTCTCATCGGCGCCAGCACAGCAGGGTCTTCATTTTTTTTTATTTCGTCCATTCTGTTTGTTATATTGTTCGCCTTTATCAATGATAGGATACCATTTACCGATTTGCTTTTTAGTGTATTGGTTCAGTGTTTTGTTGGTTTAATGCTTTACGGATGTATGTTTTTTTTTCTTGGTTTTTTTTTGTTATTTTGTCGGTTTGTTCTTGGCGAGGGCGTTGAACCTGCGTGTTTGCCCGGCAGCGGGATATGCTTCACTGCGCCTCTGAACTGCGGTCGCTGCAGGAGGGACCGGGCTTCTTTTTTTTTTTTTTACGTCTTCGTTTTTGGCGGGGGCGTATGTGTGCCACGGTGCTGGCTGACGTGCAGGCCATCGAATTCGTTCGAAAAGACACGAAGAAAAACAACTAGCCGCTTCCGTTAGGCGGCTGTGGACGCTTTCGGCATTGTGTGTCCGCCGATAGGAAAAGGAAGTAAGGAAGGAGTGAGAGCCACAGCAACGCACTGCGGGTCCCTGTGCGAGTAAAAAGGTGTCTGGACACCGGGGGCCTTCCACGACAATTTCTTTTGTTTTTGTTTTGTGCAAACGTCTTTAGGATTTTTTTTCCATTTTTTGTTTTTTGATGCAAACGTCTTGAGGAGCTTTTTTTTTGTTGAACCATATTTCTTGTGTGTTGCCACTGCTCGTGCTGCGGTGTCATTTTGAGTTTTAGTGATCTACTTTTTTCTCTCCTTGCGTCCTGCGTCTCTTCTGTGTGTGTATGTGCGTCCTCACACGCTTTACTTTTCTTCCTATTTTTTTTTTTTTATTGTCCAGGCACACAGACATACACACCATATATAATATATGTAATATATATTGCGGTGCACGTGGAGGATGATATCGTAGTTGATGCTGGCAGTGCCGCCTGTGGCAGCTGCCTCCTCCCGTGGGGATGAAGAGAGGAGAGAGAGAGAACTAGCTGCAACACGTGCGCTGTGGGTCACATTATCTTTTACCTTGCGGGTGCAGGGCGCGGCGTGTGGGGGTGTCGCAGCGAGCGGTGTCGTGTCCCGCGCACGATGTGGCGGTGTGGGGTGGCTGTTGGCGTTGCGTGACTTTTTGTGTGTGAGGGTGTACGGAATCTTTCATGCGCGTGGACTTGGTGGGATGCCGTCTTTTTCGTTTGCGATCTCTGTGTTCTCGCTTTCTTCGCTGCACTCTTTGTTACCTCTAGTTATTTTTCCTCTTTTTGTTCCTTTCCTCCTCTTCCCCGCTGCCTGATGGATCAGCCCACTGCCACCAGCGACTCGACTTTACTGCCACCACCACCAATACCACAACGGATGGCGATGGCGACGGTGCGGTGCCGTGCGGTGTGCGCCCTGGCGGTTTTGGCGTTGCTGTGCGGCTGCTGCTCGACAGTGTGCGAGGAGGTGGCTCCAACTATCCCTGATGCCGTAGGGAAAGTATGGTTGCAGGTGGAGGTGTCTTGTAGGCGAACGGATGAGGAATTACGTTGGCGCCTTTCTGGAGAGACGGTTTGGCAAACTTGTGCGACTGTCACGGAAGAGAATGTGGAACTACTTAAAAAGGATTGTGGATGGCTGTGCGATAGCGCTGCTGCTATGTACAACGATTCAAACTGCGCCGTTGCGTGTGCCACGGCTGCTGCCGGGAGTGATGCAGTTGCATTTGCGATGCGATTTGCGACGGATGGGAAAAGTGATCTTTACAAAAGAGCGGTGAACGCCAGCAGCCGTGGCACCTCCCTTTCTGGCAACCCAGGCATTTGCACATCAAAGGCCACGGACCAAACAACAGCCGAACCCACAGTCAAGGCACCTGATCGTGTTGGTGCAGCACCAACGCAACAACTGCAGAAGGGCCAGCACGCCTCACAGGATGCAGGGGGCACTGAGCGGCGCAAAGGCGCATCCACCATGGCCCAGGAGCCTGCACCTAAAGGGGCGAGTGCGGGGGTTGTTGGTGGAAGTCCTGCACAAGGCACCGGCGGCGAATCCCCGGCTGCTGCGGGTGGGAGGCCCAACGGCGTCACACCCGAACCGAATGTACCGAAAGAGTCGGGGTTTGAGTCGACGCAGAACAGCAAGAACGGTGCCCGGGGGCAAACTGACGCAGCGGAACGCAGTGAGGAAGGAGGAGGCGCTGAGCGCCAGACGGCGGAAGATGGCAGCAGTGACTGGACGGACCCCGCGCAGCCATTTGTTAGTACCGAGACCATCGCCCAGCCCCAACCACCCACCAAGAGTCCAGAGCACACTGCCAGCGCCACACGGGGTGAGAGCCACGCTGCACGACCCATTGGCGCCACACAGGCTTTGGTGCACAACACAACTGCCAAGAGCAACGTCACTGGGAACATTGTGACCAATTCTTCCGACGGCAGTGGGGCCATCACCACGCCGTTTGTGCCCACATCGCTTCTGCTGCTGCTGCTCGTGGCTGCCCTTGCTCGCGCTACTGGGTAATGGTGAAACGCAACCACACACACACACACACACTGGCACAGACGCCGCAGACTCTGTGTGTGTTTATTTGCTTGTCGTTTCTGTGGCACAACGTCTCTCCTGTGCTTTGAGGGTATTTGTTTTTTTTTTTGTCTTTGTTTTTCATTCTTCTTTTTTGCTTTTGCCTACTTCATACTACGTTTTCCAGTTGGGTGGCGATTCCCTTCTTTTCGTGTTTGCTGCTGCCACCGATACACATGCGTCTTTTGGCCTCGTGGCTGTGCGTTTCACGG
>NW_021706069.1:0-10065 GCF_003719475.1 Trypanosoma rangeli
TTCCTCTTTTCTCCCTTTAGTACCATCTTGCTCAGTCTTTTCTTTCTCTTTAACAGGTTGACTGTTGCTGTCACCGCTTGACGGTGATTCTCCTTCTTGTGAGACTGGCACATTCCCCAGTGGAGTTCGTCCCTCCCGGCGTCGTACCGGAAACAGTCTCCCCCTCCTCCTGCACACTCGCCCGCAGTCCCTGCACAAACTCCGGCTTGCGGCCGCAGTACTGCCCCTCAATCTCCGCCTCCGTCATGCCTCTCGCGACCACCCTCAAGTCCCTCCAGTCACTTTCATTTCAGTAGTCGTGCCACGTGTAAACACCGCCAGCGGCGCAGCACAGCACAGCACGCAGAGTGCGCACACCAACAGCGCACGGCCAGCCATCCTCAATCTTGTCACTGCAGCACACACACACACACACACACGCACAGTCCAGCGAGGGGCAGAGAGAGAGAGAGAGAGAAACACACATCAGGAGTAGGAGTAGAGGCTCTGAAAGAAATATCAGGCCGCCTTGCGTAGCAACTCTTTCGGCTGGAGGGAGCGAAAATATTGGGTTTGGTGCAGCAAGAAACTCTTTTTTTTTGTGGGTGGTGCTTTGTTGTGGCAGCCGCAAAGGTCAAAAAAATAATGGTCATAACACTACAGCAGCAGCCGTAATGATGCTCCTCTGCCCTGTTTACTTTCTGTGTCTGCGAATGACGGCAAAGGAAGGCCTGCCGTGTGAGCAAAGCGTGTACTGTGCCACAGCCTGCAGTGCGTCGATGAGCTGCTCCACTGCAGCTGCATGGAGGGAGTCACCAAACATTACAGCACCGCGGCACGATCGTGTGATTAAAAATCTGAGGACTGCAGAGGGCAAAACTCGAGCACCAGCGTCCTGCCCTGTCCAATTGCCGTCCCGTGCGACTTCTGCCCCGCCTGCGGCAGACGGATGTCGCGGTGGAAGGACGGTGAGAAGCTCCTCCACGGTGATGCGGAGGTTCTCCATGGTGTCCAGGTGTAACGAATGCCCTTCAAGCAGAATATGAGGCCATTGCAGGACTGCGACGCAGTACCGCACCGCCTGGGTGTGGTTGGAGGTTGACGCCTTTGTACATCCACTCCCACCACATTGGGAGCTGCCGTGTGCAAAGCGCCATCCCCATGTCGCGAGGACGCTTTCGTAGGCCGTGACATCATGGCGAATATCATCTGGTATTGGGACGTGAAATGCGAGAGGTACAGTATGATGCTGCACGTACGACTCTGCAGTCGCCATGAAAAACTCCAACCGCAGCCGTTCATGAAGAGCATGCTGATCCACAATGTACAGTGCGGGTGGAAGCGGATACTGACGCTGCGGCTGCTTAGACGAACGCAGCAACAGCCCCGTGTTTGGCAAGGCACCGGATAAAACGGAGGGAGGAGATCTGTTGGCAGTAAAAAGAGAGTCTTCTGAACACGCGCCATTGTCGTTCATGTGAAGAAGTAAAAACTTGCGGTCCCATTGTGCAATGAAATGTTCCGCGCTAAAAGGGCAAGACGTTTTCTCCACAGTGTCCATTTCACTGGGGCTGGGCCACACAGACGGGGCAGCGTAGGCACGGGGTACAATGAACGCCGGGTCAAGCGTCAGCCGCATGGCAGCGCGCACTCGCGGGAGGGTGCTCCTACCACAGGAACTCCCAGCCCAACTTGGTGGGCAAAAAGGCGTTCGCCGTGGGCCGAATGACGCCGGGACGCCATCGACAAGGCCCGTTCTTGTTGCCCGCTGTACAGAAAAGAGGCGCTGGGTCAACGACGACACCCGCAGCCCCGCCGCCGCAACTTTGTGTCTTAGCAGCGCACCATCGGACGCCGTCAGGTCCCCCACCACGGCAAAGGGCGCTTCCTTACCTGGGGTATCGGCTGCCTCCTGTGGGGAGGCCACCCCGCGGCGGCCAATGCGCTCCGCGGAGCGAAACACCCTCCGCAGCGCGGCATCGTTGCTCTCCAGGAGCGACTCCGTCAGAAAGACAATGATAGGGCACAACGTGGTGAAGCTGCTCGCCACTTGGCGATACACCCGGTGCGACTCATCCACCACGTGGCACGCCGTGGATGCTGTGGACTTGGCGACCACAACGGCACCCAACACGGTGGTGGGGCGGCGGCTCAACCGTCCAGTTGCTCTCCGCGGCTCCCACGCCGGGAGGAGGAACAGGACAGCAAACCTGCCGGCGTCAACCACCACCTCGCGAAGACGCAACGACGTGGTGCCGTTGACGCCTTCCAACGACTCCGTGCACAGGCGGAGATGGGGAAAGAAGGCGAGAAGCACGTGATGCGCTGTGCGAAGACTATGTGTGTGAACACCCACATCGTCAAGATTTCCCGACTCCACTCGACGTCGCTTCGTCAACTGCACTTCCGCCTCGGCGCCCCGTTTCGGGAAGGAGTTATGAACGTAGAAGACCTCGGTGGTATCGCTGGCTGCCGCATTTTGGCACCCGCTGCAGCTCAGGTGCAGATACAATGAGGAGGAAGTCCCAACGTTTTTGTGCAAAGAAAGATACAGAGGTGCCAAAATGCATTCCACTGCCATGCGATACGCAGTCGACAGAAGGACCTGGCGTTCTGCGCGAAGGCGGTAGGATGTGTGACTTCCGCCTGCTGCAAAACGCTGCCGTACAGGCATACAGTAGAAAAGCCCACGAACCTCGCAGCGGAGGTGGAGAAGTAGTGAAGAGGAGTGGTACTCGTTTTTCTGCCGTGTCTCCTGCCGCAGCCGCTCCTGCAGCCTTGTGGTCAAGATGGAACAAACCACAGCCCAAGGCTCCTCTCCCGCTGCTATGTCAGTGCCTTGCCACTGCCTCTCGAAGAGTACCTCTAGGCTTTCTGGGGAGCAGGCTGTTTGCTGCATTCCACACCCGCGTCCCAGCGCCACCTCCACGGAAGCGCTCAGCCGCAGTTCTTGACTGACAGCAGTGAGATCTGACAGCCCCGCCGCCGCCCCGCTGCCTCCGGAGATGGACACGGCGGCCTCCGGCTCGGCGTGCGGCTGATACGCGCCTAGAAGGTCCACGGTGAAGCCTAATGCGAAGGGCGCCGCCACCACCCGGATCTCTCGTGTGGGTCTCGGCAGAAGCAGTGAGCGCAGCAGCATATACGCCACCTCCACTGCGACAGCAAAGCAGGGAATGTGATGTGCCGCGCGGACCCTGGCAGCGTCGCAGGGCTGAAGTAGCGCAACAGCCCTGTGGGGCCGCTCCCCCTGCGTGCTCTGCAGCGGGGATGCCATCGCCATTAATCGCCGTTTCTGCCGCTGTGTTAGCAGGCCGTGTTTGTGGGAGAGAGAGGAAGAGAAGGGATGGAGAAGAACAGACGAATGTCAAGAGAGACGAAAGGGATCGCGTGCGAAGCACACACAGACGCACATAGGTGAAAAAAAAAGTAGATAATAACAGTAACATTTATTTCTACCACTTGGTGGCTCAGACGTGTCGGGAACGCCCACCGCGCTTCCGCTACAAAGGGCAAAGAGAAAACAAAAAAACAAAAAATAATAATAATAAATAAATCAAACCAATCCTCACCAACGGCAAAGAAACACGGTACCAAAAAGAGTGGGGGTGGTGGGGCAGTAAAGGCGACCGTGCCATTGTTTTTGTCACTTCTCGGGGGCAGAGGTCCCAGTACTTGGGAGATACATGCAGACGTTCGTGCGCCGCCGTCCCTGGGGCATCGAAACACACGCACACATAAAAAAAAAAAAAAAGGTGCACATCAACACCAGAGAGAGAAAGATAGAATGACACACGCTTTCTAAGTGGGACTCTTTGCACATAGGATTGGGAAGAGTGGCACTTAGAGACCCCAAGTAGGAAAGCCACACACAGACACACACACTGAAATGGCAGAACTCCAAAAAAAGATATCAAAAGTTACAACAAAGTAGCAAAAAAGAAAAATAATAAAAAAAAGAAGCGAATAAAGAGAAAAGTGTACATAACAGTGATGACAATAATAGGCATCGCTCCATACATCACAAGGAGCCCCGCTTGGACGAGAAAAACGTGATAACATACAACAAACAACAACAAAGAGAAGCGAAGAGGGAGAACGAGTGTGTGAGTGCGTGAAAAAAATAGAAAAATAGACACACAACACCCACGTGCGCACACCCCTCCAGAATAATTTCGTTGCTCGCACCAACTCACATTTGCATAAATTTCCTTCCCTACCCCACCTGCTTTCCCCCATTCAATACAATTCCTTTTAGTATTCTTCTTTTTATAAATAAATATCTGTCTATATGTATTTTTCTTTTTGTTTCTGTTGTTGCAGGGGCTTCACACATAGCGAACTGCAGTTCTCCGCCCCGACTCCGTCCTCCAGGGGAGGCGGCAGTCTCAGCACTCCTCGAGAGACAAGATGGACACCTGAACATGCTCGATCGGGTGGCAAAAGTTTGCTGTGTACTCTTGCGGGCATTCCCCGCCGCCCTCTGTGGTGCCCGCAGAGGTCTGATAGAGACACGCAGCGGCGTCGCAAAGCGGCGCAGTGGTTGGACGGCAAGGCCCACATCCAACTGCGTCAAGGGCTGCAGCGCAGCCATTAATGACCCCGTGGCGCAGCGGTGGTGGGCACACACCTTCCCTGCAACTTCCAAAATTCCTGTGGCACCGCGTGTGAGTTCGTGCGTGCGCAGGTACAATGTTCCAATGCAGTACGTTGTCGGCAGTGACGTCGTCGCATCACCCTGCGCGACGTCACCCTTAAAGTACGACGCAATGTACGGGTGGCACTTGGCCTCGTCCGGTGTCAGGCGATCGGCCGGATCCCACGTTAGGCAGCCAAGAATAAAGTCCAACAGCAACAACAGCACCACCGTCGTCGCTCCAGCATTGGCTTCGCACACGGTTGCTGACACTGACGTAGTCGTTGGTGCCTCAGGTAGCCCACCACCGTTGTGTTTGTTTTCCATGTTTTCCTGCGACTGCCACTGCTGCAGCCGCCTCGGCATCATCGCATCCTCCTCCTTCTCCTGAAGATGAAGAAGCTGCAGGAGATTGCGAGCCTGTGAGGGAGACCGTTTTGCATCTCGTTCCACATCCACCTGTAGATAGGCGAAGAACGCCTGCAGCTGCCCACCAGCCGTTCCCCCCTCGGCGTCCGTAGAAGAGGTGCAGAGCTCCTGCAGCCTCTGAACTGTCTCCGTGGAGGGCGCCCCGAGCACGGCAACTTGTTGCTGAAGAAGCTCGCTGTCGGACTCAGCGCAAAACAGAGGAATCCCAGTGGCAAGCTCGTACGCAACGCAGCCAAGCTACCACATGTCGATAGCGGGGTCGTAACGAAGGCGCAAAACCACCTCCGGAGCACGACAGAAGGTGGTCTGCGTCCGCCAGAGACAAGAGTTGCCCACATAGGCCGCACCAAAACCAATGAGTGCTACACGCGAGGTGACCACATCAACATCCTCCACATCCGATTCCACTTCTGCAGGAGGCGCTGCGCCATACTTCGTCCAATTCTGCAATGAATATGCAGTCTTGACGAAATTCGGCACCAAAGAGTTTCTACACTCTTGCTCCTCGTCCACGCCTACGCCGTTCCGTGCCTTCTCCTCTAGAAACATTCGCAGCTCAAGTTCGGGGGAAAAGACAGCATCCTGCGGGCTTCGATCCACAAGGACCATGTTATCCAGCTTCAGGTCGGCGTGGGTTACGTTGACCTCCGCGAAGACCTGCAGCATCACCACCAGTTGGGCAGTTATGGCCTGTGTAAGTGCTGCGGGCAGCGGACGAAACAGGTTCACGCGGAGCAGAGTTTTTACATCCAGCCCAAATAACTAAATCGCAAGAACTTCATGTGAGCGGAACACCAGACGTTCCAACACCTGCGGAATCCACATCCGCGCCGCTGGCTTGCTCTGCCACAGCAGCTCCAACATCGCAGCCTCCCGCCTCAAGATGGCGGCGTGGCAGGAAATACTTTTTGCTATTTTAAGCGCACATTGCTGTGGCGTGGGCAGGGCCGCATGGTCAAGAGCTCGCACCACAACCCCGTACGTGCCGCAGCCAAGGACATCAATAAGCTCGAAGCGGTATCCTACGTGGTCTCCAGAGACGATGCGATAGTTATGTTCGCAATCATCAAAGTGCAGCAGAGAGGATTGCTGCTTCACTGGCGTTGCTTCGCTTGAGCCCATTGATGCTGGCGTCGCATCTTGAGCGTGTGCCCCACAGTAATACACACACGGAAACCCCAAGATTTCCTGCCTCTCGTACGCACTAAGATGGTTCCCGCAACATGCCAGAGCCTCCGCCGGGGTGATGGGCAGCTCGCTGCGTTGACGCGTCCAAAGCATACAACACTAGGAGGGCGGCATATGTTTTCCAAGCTGCCCCATCGAAGTTGACGTCCACACCTCCGTTTTTCCTCCCCGCCTCTCGCCTTTGGCGGGTGGCTGCTGCCCTTCGGGGATGGAATCCCTCCAAGTAAAAGAGACGGCATCATCGGCCAGTAGCCTCTTCCCGTCTTTGGTCTCCCGCACGGTAGACGCGGCAGTGAAGTTTGGATAAACGGTGTTGCACGGTATTCTATTCCCGTCGCTCTCGCCGCATATCAGCGCTGCGGGAGACGGTGTGAGACGCTGCACACCACCAGCGCCGGGCAGTACACCAGACGACGCCGAGGTGGCGAAACCTTGCCGTGACTCTGTGCAGCAGCGCTGAAACCCTGCCTGACCTAACTGCCCCCCGTCCTCCTTGGTGTTTCCCGCGGGTTGGTTGGAAGATCCGGAGGCATTCGATCCCGCCGAGTTCTCCATGCCTCCCTTGTTACCCACACTGATAGAGGAAACAAGAGAAAAAAGCAAAGCAACAACAACAACCAAAGGTGTCTTCTGCCCAGGCAGAGACACACACACAGAGAGAGAGAGAGAGACCCACAGACCCACACAGAACGACAGAGAAATAAAGAGAAGGAGAGGAAGTCACCAGCAGGTAGCATTGCACGCATGCACTATAGTTGACGCAGTAAGGCTCTGCGGCATGTCCTCCAGCACCGTAACAGCATTGTGCAAGCATGCCAAACGACAGGCAGCAGAAGCAGCAAACCGCCCACGAGTGACACCCCTTGGAGCAGCGAGACCTGCACTCCGGTGACCCGCATCTCGTCGACGGTTATAATATCAATGACGGTGAGTACTAACACAAAGGGCGACGTGAGCAGAAAAAGAATACCCTTTGGACTTCGGCGACTGAAGTTAGCCCCAAATCGTGCATGAAGGGCATGTCGATAGTCAAAGTCAGAAAGGTAGCGTGGGGGAAAGACGTAGTACGGCCGTGTACACGAGATCCAGCGGACGCCAAGGCGACGAAGGCGACAGTTGATACTTTCAGAGTCGTATCGTACAGTTTCGTCCTTGTTCTGCAGGGCACGCAATGCGGGGATGTGCTGCGACGTCTCGTGCCGCATGCGGTTCCGCTGGTCGCGCTCCCAGCGTGCCAGCTCCAGCGACACCCACCACGCGCTGTTTATCACCACAACGTAGGCAGCCACAAACACCGTAAAACATATCCCGAGTATAACGATAGACAAGTAGAACGGGGCCAATACCTCGCGCCGGTGCGAAATACGCACCTTCAACGCCTGCGAGGAGGCGGAGGAGGCAATTTCCTGCTCGTGCTCCAGACCGAGGAGCGGGGCGTAGTAGTGGCGTACCGTTCCCAGGTAGTTAAACAGGTACACGGTGAAAATGGCAAGCATCAGCTGCAGCGCCGTGAAGACCTCCAGGAAGACGTATCTAGAGTAAAAGCGAAACTCGCATGACTGTGCGTCCTGCGCGTGACCCACAGCCACATGCTTGAGACGAAACCGGGGCGCGTTTGAGTCTTCCACGAGAAAAGTAAAGGTATCAACCCCTGCGTCAGCCTCACAGGCCTCCCAACGAAACAGTGCACTCCCCATCCCCCCTGCTCCTGTTTACTCCGCGGAAAGATAGATGGACGGAGAGAAAAAACAAAACAATGTCTCGGGTCACACAGACATGTGGACAAACAATCATATATATATGGACGTTGCGACTACAAGTCTACACTGACAGCTTCAACTGATCCGTGCGCAAGGACAAACAAAACACAACAAAAACAATAACTTTATTGCATTTCCATTCGCTCCTTCCCTTCTCACTCCACGTGTGTGTGTGTGTGTGGGCGGCATTCAGGAGTCTCGCAGGCTTCTGCGTTTCTGCTGTCGCGCCTTTTCCTCCGTCTGCATCTCGCCAAAGTGGCGCTCCGCTACACCCTCGACTGATGGCTCCACAATATCCGCCTCACGGCAGGAGCCAGTGACAGAAAATGAGGGGTCCGCGCTGTCGCCACTGGACTACTGCTGGCGCCTTTTCCGTCGATCTCTAGCCACGTCCAGCTTTTTCTACAAGTTTTCTGCCTCATACTCGGCTTCCTCAACGCTGTCAAAGTGGCCAATGTGCTTTAAAATGCGGTGGAGCGGCATGTTGCACTCGTAATCCAGAGCCTTTTTTTGTCTCTGCCACATCTCCCGCCGCTCCTCCACGTCCACGCCCGTAAACTCCAGTCTGTATTCGTGTCCCTCTGCCGTGGCTAAAGCCCCGTGCATGCTGTGCGTCGGCGGGTAGTCCTGGATGCCAAAAAGCGCCCGCATAGGAGCAGTAATGGTTCACGAGAAGGCTCTTGCAGCTACTCATCACACTGATGCCAAGCCACACCGGTGCAAGTTGTGGTGGAAGTAAGTAGGATACAAAAGCGGGTCCGGCGCAACACTGACCCAGCAACGTCCCCGCCACGAGGACGACGCACGTGAGAGTCATATTCCGCTTCGCCTGCCGTACCCATGCATCCAGTCCGTCATTGAAGCCCAACACACAAACGCTCATGCGGGAGGGGGCAACAGCAGTGACCCCCACAAGCTCACCCAGCTGTTGGGCCGGAATGCACAAGCTATACCACGACCACGCTAGCGCAGCGATGTGAGGCAGCACCAGACGTAAGTTGTCCGTGTGGTTGCTGCGGAAGATGCGCTCCCGGTTGTTTTTCAGCTTTTGAGCGGCGACTCGCTTTTCTCCCATAATTGCACGGGGGTGATCGATGATAGCCTTATACTCCTGATGCGCCTCCTGCAGCTCAGACAGCGCACAGGCCACGCGGGTAAGGCATTAGTTGCCGTAAATCGTCGCCGGAAGAGACGCCATACGAAACACAGCGCCGCCAATAAACAACGCCAAGCAGATCACATACCTCAATACTGTTTGCGCTAAAAAGGAGCTCCACTGGCAAGAACAGTGGACAATGAACCAAACAGACAGGCCGGTATGCCACGCAGCACCGTCAAACGTACACAACAAAAAAATAATAATAAAGGCTATGATGTAAAGCTACATGCAACTACGGTGTGTGGGTGTGTGAAAGCGGGCAAAAACGTTTCTCTGTTTTTCCACCCTTCTCCCCTGAGGCAAACACACATACAAAAACAAAAGCAAACAAACAATACGGCAACAAATGAAACATACAACCCCACGCATGCAAATAAACACAGTAACTCCCCTCTCCCTTCCCTAAAGCAACAAAAAAAAGCTGAAATGGATTTCAGAGCTATATTTTCCACCACAACAACGCGCGCAATTGTTTACCGATCAAATTAATCCACTTCAGCTGTCAGCAACACACACAAGCGAGTGACTTCTACTTTACAAAGAAAAAGAACAACAACATCCTGTTTGCGTCATTGAAAAAGTTGTTATTTAGTTGCTTATGTGTGCGTGTAGGGGGGGGGGGAGAGGGGAGAGTCAGAGTACGAATCAATAAGGCGTTGGCTTTTCATGTGCGGTGGCCCGCGTCCAAAGGTGTCCTAAGCTTGCGTCTCATCACGGCGGCGGGGCAGCGTGGGCGCACTTGGGTAAAGGGGAAGCGATGGTTGCGTGTGTGGAGGAGGGTCAGAGTACGAATCAATAAGGCGTTGGCTTTTTCATGTGCGGTGGCCCGCGTCCAAAGGTGTCCTAAGCTTGCGTCTCATCACGGCGGCGGGGCAGCGTGGGCGCACTTGGGTAAAGGGGAAGCGATGGTTACG
>NW_021706069.1:10281-21258 GCF_003719475.1 Trypanosoma rangeli
AAGGCGTTGGCTTTTCATGTGCGGTGGCCCGCGTCCAAAGGTGTCCTAAGCTTGCGTCTCATCACGGCGGCGGGGCAGCGTGGGCGCACTTGGGTAAAGGGGAAGCGATGGTTACGTGTGTGGAGGAGGGTCAGAGTACGAATCAATAAGGCGTTGGCTTTTCATGTGCGGTGGCCCGCGTCCAAAGGTGTCCTAAGCTTGCGTCTCATCACGGCGGCGGGGCAGCGTGGGCGCATCTCTCTGTTTGTGTTCATGTGAGAATAGCTGTCGTAGCCGCTACCGGTCTGTGGAGAAATATGCATGTCTTCCTATGCTGCTCCTGTCTGTATCCCGTCCGTGGGTAGTGTGCGTTACGAGCGGCAGCCCGCAGCGCAAAGGAGCAATAGGGTGGAGAAGAAAACTAAACAGAAAAGAAAAAGTGAACAAATACCCCAAACGGAGGTGGAGAAACACGCACGCAACACACAGGTACCATCGCTTTTCGTTTGCTTCACCCCTCGCTTCAATCCTATCCCTGCTTCTCCCTAGTCAGATACCTTGCCTTACCAACACCACACGCCACACTTGCCGTAGCTGTGGCATGGAGTGCAAACGATACCAATATCTGCTGGCAGAGCGCGTCTATGTTCTCGGAGCTCCCAATTCGTCGGCGGGGGTGAGGGGAGACGTCGGGGTTGGCGGCGCATGCGTGCGCGTTTGTGTGTGACGATGGTCGAGCTAACGATGTCGAGGGTGACGCAGCAGGTAATCTACGGCTTCCCTGACGCTTCCACTTCCACTTCCACTTCCACTTCCACTGCTGCCGCTGAGGTAATTGACGTCGGTCTCATCACTCGTCATGGCTTTTGCTGTTGCTCGCTGCATTGAAAGAGTGTCACAACACATGCAGCGGTCGAGGCCCTCCCGCAGGAGTCTCTCTCGCTGCTTGAAGTCACGCTGCCATCGCCGTTGTTCCGTCCTTGCCGAAGTCTCACTGAGTGTATCGCAGCCACTCGCCCCGTCTTCCTCGAAAGTGGAGGACGCAGCTGACAACGGCGGTGATGCCCTTCGTATTTGCGGCTCCCTATGTGTTGCAAGAAGCTGCTCCAGCACCGCCGCGGCGTCGGAGGGCACCAGCTGACGGCTATGACCACGGCGGGACAGGCCACTTACGCCGCTCATCTGCCTGTAGGATTCCTTCGTGCTTCGGTGGCCAACGACGGCTCCGCCGCCGTCCGTTGCAAGACAGCCCGGCTGCATCTCCTGCCATGCCTCACCCAATTCCTTCGCCTCGGCGTTGCCGCCCCCCGCCGCCGACTCCCCCTCCTCATACTCTAACCACGCAAGCGGTTGTGCCAGCAGTCGTCGGAGTTCATTCAGCTCTTCCTTTACTGCCTGTCGTGCACCGGGAGGAAGGACGATAGCTGGCGCTGCACCGTTGGCTTTCACGCTGCGTTGGGAATTATTCGTGTCTCTTACTCGTGTTGCAAGCGTCTTTGCAATGGTGTCAGCACCCTGCAGCAGTCGCTGCACTTGACGCAAAAAGCCCTCACGCTGATGGGACCAGTGACAGAGAGCCATGGCGCACTCCTCCGTAAGTGTGTCTATATTTTTATCGAGGGTGCCCAACTCCCGCTGAAGCTCCTCAAGTTGCCTGCGCTTTCGTTGCCTCTCTTGCTGCATGTGGGTCAGCGTGGCGTGGAGCGTGTTGCAGTGTGCCGTCTTGGGCCGCACATACTCTTCCTGGATCCGCGTGACAAGCGTACTTGCATCTCGTTGCAGGGCCGCTGGAAGATACTTGATTGCCGCGGTTAACGGGACACGGTTGTGGCCAGTATGAGGACCCACCAGCAGCGACAAACCACTGCAAGTTGTGTGACAGCTGGTACAATAGTAGTCCTCCACCTCCCCAGAAAATATGGGGCAGGGAGAAAAGGATACTTCTGTCATCTGGAAGAGGCGAGCTTTCCTTCTCCGCCTTCTTGTGTATGTGTGTACGTGCTTGGGGTGGGTGGTGCTCCTCCCGCCGGCGTCGTATCTTCGAAACCGGCTTCCTCACCCCTCGTGCGCTCTTGCTTTCTCCACTCTTCCTGGCGCGGTTTGCCTACGCCCCGTATGTGCGTGCTTGTGTGTGTGCTCGCTGGGTCTCTGACAGCGCCCTACCCTTTTCTATGGTGTCTGCTCTATCTGTTTCTATGCCGGTGCGAGGTGCTTCAGGAGCAAGGCCATGTGTGACAGGGACGGCGGAGACGCATCGCCGCACATACACGCGTGCATAGGCAAGGCAGGCACGCCCACCTGCGATTCACAAGACGTAAACAGGTAAATTAATCCTCCACATCTCAAAACAAATACACACACACACAGAGGAATAAAAGACTCCATCAAAAAAGAAGAAAAACAAACACGGTGAAACTCACAATGGCGTCTTCCTGCGCTTTCGCCGTGGGACACCTTCCCCATCACCGCCTCTTCTGACGGCAGTTGTGAGGGCTTCCGGGGCCGCAGGGGAGTGCGGTCACGTTTGTCCCCGCAGCACCCAGCGAATGCAAGTGGCGCGGACGGTCATGTCCAAGTCGCTCGCCCCTTCACTTACAGTCTCCGTCGAGCTGTGCCATGCGTATGCACCACGCATTCGCGTCAATGCTGAGTCCAGAGTCTCATCTTCCTCGGGCTCCTCCTTCTCCTTCTCCTTCTCCTCCCCCTCGGCGGCTTTCCCCGTCCCCACCGAACGCTGTAGGATCTTGCTATTTTCCCGCTGCAGCAGTCGCAGGAAGCCGCCCTCGACGTCGTCCACGCGCTGCTCGCAAAAGTTAAACACCTTGCACGTTGGATTTGCCGCGAGTATCTCCGACAGTGTGTAGAGCAGCTGCGGCCACTCCCGCGTGTTGCCGTATAGGGCGTCGCAGAGCACCACCATGTCAATGCCGTCCAACGCTTGCTGCAACGCAAGAAACGACGGCGACGGCGCGGCGTACGTCAATGCGGCTTTTGCCCTCGACCCCTGTGGGGTTTCTTCGCGTTGCTGCCGCTTTTGCTTCCTTGGCCTAGGCGGGGGTCCCCAGCGCAGTGCGAGTGCCGCACAGGAGCCCTGGCCGTTGCTTCGTGCGCGTATTCGCGCTGCGTTCAGCTCAATGTTTTTCTGCATCAGCGGCACGAGTTCCTTCATGTCGGTGACGACCACGCGTGCCCCCGCCATCGCCAAGGCAATGCCGAGGCAACCGACACCGGCGCCGAGCTCAACCACGCGGTAGCCGGCGACCTTGTCGCGGAGCACGTGGTTGTGCAGGTACTGCAGGGCGACGGTGTTGCTGTTCCACAGCACCGCCCCAAGCTGATCCTCGGCGGTTTCCAGCTGCTGCCGCAACGACGCATCGCAGGCGCCTGCAGTCGTCGTCAATTCGTCCTCGCCATCATCGTCCATGGCCCAGTGCACAGTGGCGACGCTCCCGTACGGGTTTTCAACCTCTTTGACCACCCAACGGAGCATCTCCTGCAGAAGTAAGCCGTGACGATGGATGCAAATATGGAGTGGTAACGGAAAGAGAAAGAGAGAGAACCATGAAAGCCAAGAGAAGTGCACGCAATGCGGGAACAACAAGAACAGGACCACAACATCCAGAGAGGGAAGGAAAGGGAGGCGAATAAGCAAGCACTAAGGACGATTCTAATTATTACGTTTTCCTACTGAAAGGGTGAGAAGAAGACAAAATTATGTAGCTTCTTTCCTTGTGTTCTCCTTATGACCAAAATACATACTCATGCAAGAGCAAATATTGGGCAAACGAGAAAGCAAGCAAGAGAGAGAGAGAGAGACAGACAGACAGAGGACCCAATAAACTGCCTTACTGTCTATGCATGATAAACAAGGACAAACGCAGAAGCAAAGAAACACACACAAAGAAAAAGAAAAACGTCAATGCTGCGATGGATGCCGGGAAAGGAACAGACAGAGAGCACCATATATATATACCAGTGCATGCGTCTATTGTGTAAGCCGCATGGAGCGGTACCGTTCCTGCAGCGTTCGTTCCTTCTGCTCAATGTCGGTCAACCGACTTGTAGCTTCCTGCAGCCGCCGCTGGATCTCCCGACGCTCAGCCTCGCGGAGATTGCTGTAGAAGGCCAACTCGCGTTGTGCGTCCTCCAGCTTCGAGCCCCAGTAAACACGTGCACGGTACATGAAGTCGTCCCCACGCATGTGTTGCCCGTCGCCGGCAAAGCAAATACGCACGATGCGCTCAAGACGCCGGCGCGCTGCTGTATCCTTTGCTGCAGCGGCCTCCAGCTGCTCGCGTTGGTGGTGCACACGTTTCTCAAGCTGCACCGTCGCCTCTGTGGCGCCAACGTCTTTCCAAAACTCTGCACCGCTCTCCTGCTGCACCGCCGCAACACACGCCGCCAGCCTGGCGCCGACCTCTTCCTCTCCCGCATTCATTTCCGTTGCTGTCCCCGCGCCGTCAGCGTTACCGCCACAAACGCCGCCGTATCCATTGCCCAGCTTTAACTTCTTCGCCAGCGGCTCGTCTAGCACCCCCGCCGCGTCAAGAAGATCCCGCGCAGTGGCGGGCAGCTGCTGGACCACCAGGGCGCGCACGATGCAGCTCGTGCTTTCGTTGTCATCTCCCGCCTCCTCGACGTCCTCCCCAGCCTCCGTTCTGTTTTCATCTCTCGCATGCGTCGCCGCCTGCGACGTCCCCGTGGGAGACGAAATGTCGTTACGGACGCGCTTGTGGTTGAGAAACGCACGTTCAGCCTCCACGGACACGAGTCGCTTCGCTCTGCGGAGCCACATTTGCCCCTCCTCTGAGGAAAAAACCAGCGCCTTCGAGGGCGCGGGTGAGTGACTGCCGGAAGAAACGGCGTAGGAAACCTCTGGCCCCTCCTCGGCTTCCTCTTCCTCTTCTTCCGCCACCGCTTCTGCTTCAGCTGGAGCTGCCGCAATCACCTCTGCCTTCGCCGTGGCCACCCCGCCCCTTGACATACTGCTGCCAAGCAGAGGGGCAGGTAGGGCCCCGAATAGGTCATTCACAGGCACCGACACCTCCACTACAGACGATTGCTTGGGCGCTACAGTATCGGGAAGCGACGCGAAGAGGAAGTCAAGAGCTGCTGTGCCGAGAGACCCACCTGGCGCAGCGCTACTCTCGCTGGCAGTTGGCGGTATGCCCTTCTTGCCTTCTAATCGATGAGGCACAGAACTTCCAGACACACCGCTCGCAATTCGCAGCAAGTCCACATTGATGCCTTCAGACACGGCCGTCTCTTGTTGAAGACGCCCCTTGTCTGCCACGAGGTTCTTCACGAGTACACGCTGCTTCGCCTGAATCCCGGCCTCCTGTTTGTCTGCACCAAGGTCAATAGGACGGAACGCGCTCTCTTGGCCACGCTGGGCCCCGTCCTTTGCGACGTCGCCACTGTCGCTCTCAGCGTCGTCCTCGCGGGTTCCATCCTGCAGCCGCGTGCCGCTTGGCCCCGCACGATCCTCCAACATGGCGCGTTCCATCCGTTTCTTCGCCTTCGTCGTGAGTGTGCCAGACTCAATGGCTTCGCGATTGCTCTGCAGCTTGGCGAGGAAGCTTGTGTGTTGCAGCTGCTTTTTGCGCTCCTTGCGTAGTCCCTTCTTACCGTCCTGATTTGCCAAGCGGCTCACAGCAAATTCCACCATCTCCTTTTCAAAGACGTCCGAGTTGACGGCGTCAGAGCGTGCCTCTCTGGTTTCATGCCCCTGATGGTAGGCGCGGTGCCGCTTCCGTTCCGCCAAGAAGTCTTCCAGCGTCAGTGACTCATTCCGCCTGCTACTTCCACCCTCCCGCTGCTGCCGCTCATACTCGAGGGCGTCGAGGAGGGTGTGGTAGTGCTCCTCGCATAGCCATGCAGGACGGTTCATGCCACCGCGCCTGCGCAGCTCCCGGGCGATGAGGTTCCACTGATTTGGAAAAAGCGACTGCAGCTGCACGAGCTGCTCCTCCTCCTCCGCGGTCCACGCCTCGCGGATATGCAGGTGGGGGTCAAGATAACTCTCCCAGCGCTCGCGGCACTGCGCAGCGGTCTTGCGCACCAGCATAGACGCCACCCGCTCCCAATTCCGTAGCCCGTACACCGTCAGTGAGGCCCGCAGCACCTCATCCTCGCTGTTCGTCCACGCCCCGCCCTTAAACCGTATCCGTGACATTGCCCCTTTAGCCTTTTTATATTCCTTCCTTTATTCCCCACTAGCTCCCTTTTGCACTCCTTGCACGCGAGAAGGTGAGGCGGCGGTAAAACGCAACGGTGCACGCAAGCAAGAGAAGCAGGCAATACAGCAATACGGAAGGCAGACGAGAAAGGAAGAAGGAGATGAAAAAGAACGGCACCAGCAAGCAGCAAACATGCACTGCAGCACGGTTTAGAAACAACCAAGGCAATAAGAAAACAACAACAACAATAAACCAGCAAAACCACAACAGAAACAAGAAGAAAGGCGAATGTTCACCTCCATGCTGCTGAGCTGGATGTATAGGCTCAATGCGCGTGTGAACAGCGGCGTAGTGTGTGCCTGAAAGATATAATTGCATGCAAGATAATAACGACGTTACTGCTGTTCCGCAGACTACATTTTTTTTTTTTTTGCCGTCTTGTTTTTTTCTTATCCTTTCTTCCTCTTCATTTAACTTTTCAGATGGGTTGGACCTCGTTCTGGAGATTACGCCGCCGTGCAACCGTCTCCACGCAGGCCAAGAGTTCCTCCGGCACCTGGAGCGAGGGATCGCGAACAAGCAAA
Source organism: Trypanosoma rangeli (assembly GCF_003719475.1). NCBI lineage: Eukaryota > Euglenozoa > Kinetoplastea > Trypanosomatida > Trypanosomatidae > Trypanosoma > Trypanosoma rangeli. The sequence goes on from NW_021706069.1 coordinate 17,024, forward strand.
AGCATACGGCGTATATCCGCATCCGAGATTGCGCTGCTACTCGCCCCAGCAGGATGTTTTCGAAGGCGCTGCAGTTCCTTTTGCCATTCCCATATGATGCGCCCGTAGAAGTAGTAAATAACATCCTTCCGAGACACGCCTAACCGCAGGCAAAGATCGAAGAGCTCATAGTCAATGGGCGGAAGGGCGGGTATGTGCGAGGAAGTGTTAGGGTACTGCGCAAGTGCCCTGGCGCTGATAAGCTGGTTCTGCTCCCTTTCAGCGCTGCGAAGAACAGGGGACTCATGTTTGCCCTTCACAGACGGTACAAGATGTGACGGGAGGTCTTCATGCTCCTCAGCAAGCATCGGAGAGCGAAGCGGCATCGCCGAAGTTGCACCCACCTTGTTGGGCTGTGCGAGGTGAATAGGACGCTTTGCCACCACCGCAAGAGCACCAGGCGGAGGTGCGGAAACTTCACCCATCGGTGCGAAAATCGTATCCTCCTTTGCAGCTCGTCCAGCCTCCTGGTTTCGCTGCAAAGCCTCGTCACTGCTGTTTTGACGTCGAATATGATAGGAGATGTGCTCCTCCAGCGGCAGCACATAATTCGTGCAAAGACGAGCTTTTTCCCGCAGCTCTTCCTTCAACCCATCCGAGAGCTCCAACGTGAGGGCCACCTCCATCGCCTCCTCATGTGGCTCATACACGTCTCCTTCCCCCCCCGACCGCGCCGCCGCCGTGGCGCGTAGGCGACGACACTCTTGCAGGGCAGTATCTACACTGTCGCGGAGTAAATGCCGCAAAGTTTCCAGCACGTAGCGGGGAGGATTATTGTACCCACCGGCATCCCCATTATTTCGCCCCACTGCTGCCGGCTCCGCCATATGCTGTCGCCGCTGCCCCTTTGCCCCGCCCGCCCTGTCGCACCGCGGGAATGGGTCCAGGTGCGAGTAGGACTGCACGGCAAAGGTGACCGTCGGCGAGTCCAACTCGCCCTCTGGGAAGAAACGGGCAAGGTTGTGCACCGCCCGCTTCTCGTCCATGCTTCTCCTTCCACCACCCTCCGCGGCCGCCAGTTGACGTTGCCTCAGCTCTTGAAACGACGACGAGTTTGTCACTACGGGCTCCACTGGGGATATAAACGCCACGTCAACAGACTGCAGGATGGCGCCGCTCCAGAAACTAACGCCCTGCGCAGCCGACTCAGCGTCCAAGACGAAAAGCATCCCAGGCGAGACACTGGTTGCGGGAGAGGTGACATTACAAGCCATGACGTTACGCCGGGGAGACTGCACTGCGCCACTCCTGCCTGGTGATGCCGCAGTGACCACGCCAAAGGGGTCCTCTTCCTCTCCTTCCACCTCTGCTGCTGCTGCCGCCGCCATTTCCTGCGCGTGCTGACTATTCTCATCGCCCTTGCTAACATCCTGCTGACGCTCGGGCGTGCTTGACAGCCGCAATTCACTCATGGAGAGCCCACGCTGCACCTCCCAAGGGAGAACTGCGGTCCAAAGTCGCAGAGGAACACGTCGGGTGTACGTGTCTGCCACGGTGTGCCCCTGTGAAGACTGCGGGGCAAAACTCCGCAGTGGGGACGCCGTGGTTTTGCGTGATGGGTGCACTGTCACACACAACGCCGCGGGGTGCGTCGTCTTCTCCTGCAGCTGTAACTTCTCAGTGTAGTGGTGCCAGTCGCGAAGCACCTGCCGAAGCGCGTTCACGTCCCTCGTTACGGGAAGTGTGATGTGGCTCCTGGCAATATCAAACACGGACCTCATCGCCTCACAATGCAAAGTGAGTGAGGCACCTCGCTTCCCCTTTGAGTCACCACCCCCACCACCTCTCATCCCCGGCAAGGCCATACCAGAAACACCAGCCAAACAGAGACGACATAAGAAAAAAAAAAACGGCAAGAAGACAACATAGCACACCCCACAGAAGAAGCCAGGCATATATATATATATATATATATATACATACATACGCCTATTCAAATAGTTTAAACGTTCCCCCCTCCCATACGCCTCCTTCTTTCCTCCTTATCCTCCCAACGAGTCTTTTCTCGAGATTAAGTATGCTGACATCAACATTACAGCATCAAGTTTTGTGTTTCTCGCTATTCGGCAATGCCCCGAGTCCACTAAGTTTTTATCCTCTTCATTTTTTTGATCTACTACCCCCCCTCTCCCCGCAACGAATTTACATGCCTACCCATTCAACCTTTGCAGGGGGCATGGGTGCGACTACATGCAACATCGCCGTCTGCTTTCTACAACCAATTCAGACCACTCCAAACGCGGCGGTGCCGCACATCTTCCAGCACAGAGAATGAAATGGCTTTGTAGGAGGCACACACACACACACATGCATACACGCACGTAACAAAAAGAGTAAAATAAATGATATATATTTTTATATATTTATATAGTTATTCTCCACCTTTTTAAAAATAAAAGAATATACGGCAATTATTATCTACTTCTTACAACTTTGATATGTCATGGCTGCCGCTCTCCCGCAGTCCAGATCCCGTCATGCGCACGAATTGAGCCTTCTCGTGCATCTCCTTGATAGTGCAGGCACCACTGTACGACATGCCCGAGCGGAGACCCCCGACAAGCTGTCGCACAATGGGAGACAGCGGCCCCTTACAGGGCACACTACCCTCCACTCCCTCCGGCACCATCTCGGCAAAGGCATCCTCGTCCAGCGTGCTCTCCCGCTCTGCCTTGCTGAGGTTGGCACCAAACCCCGCCATGCCGCGGATGATTTTCACCTTTTTGCCATCCTTCACAAGCACGCGGCCCGGGGCCTCGTCGGTGCCGGCGAGAAGGTTTCCAACCATGACAGTGTCGGCCCCCGCCGCGATGGCTTTGCAAATGTCGCCCCCCGTTTTTATTCCCCCGTCGGCAATGCATGGGACACCGTGCTTGCGTGCCACACGCGTGCACGCCAACACAGCGCTGAGCTGCGGCACCCCGGAGCCGGCGACGAGGCGGGTGGTGCAAATACTGCCCGGTCCCACACCAATCTTCAAGCCATCGGCGCCAGCCTGGATGAGTTCCTCCGCCGCCTCGCCCGTCGCGATGTTGCCCGCCACGATATCAACCTTGTTTGTGCGTGGGTCCGCCTTGAGCTGCTTGAGCATGTCAATACATATGCTGCTGTGGCCATGGGCGATGTCCACCACGAGCACGTCCGCGCCAGCCTCCACTAGCATCGCAGCTCGCGTCAGGTCGTCTTTCTTCACGCCCACGGCGGCGCCCACGAGCAGGCGACCGCGGACGTCGAGGGATGCGTACCTGTTCTGTGTGAGCTTCACCACATCGGCGAGGGTGACAAGGTACATGAGGGAGTTGTCCTTTCCAATAATCGGAAGATTAGACATGCGGTGCCTCCGCATCATCTCTCGCGCCTCGTCCAACGTAATTCCCGGGTCATGCGACACCACTAGCCGATCAATCGGGGTCATAAGCTTCGACACCGGCTCCCCCGCTTCAGCAATGACCAAATCCTGCCGTGTGATGATGCCAAGCAGCTTTCGCGTCGATAAGCCGTCCACAACCATGAGACAACCAACGCCGCCTTTCCGGCCCTTCCACTTCAGACCTTCAAGTGCCTCCTCACTCGTCTGGTGGGCCATAATCATGCGGGGATTCTCAATCAGAAAGGACTGTGCACGCTTCACCTTGGACAGCATGTCGCACTGCTCCTTAATGCTGCAAAAACGGTGCAAGATGCCAATGCCACCCTCACGGGCCATGGCAATCGCAGTCTGGTGCTCACACACCGTATCCATGTTACTTGCCACAATAGGTATCTGCAGCTTTATATTGCGCGAGAGACGAGTGCAAGTGCGGACAGTTTTGCGGGAACGTACCGGACTTTTTTGTGGAACGAGCAAGACGTCATCGTAGGTGAGCCCCACCGGAAAGGAGGGCAGACTGCTGAGAGACATTCTTGCTGAAAGAATTGACCACGTTTACACACACACACACACACACGCCCTGCTTGTACACACCACACGCTGCCTCGAAGCTTTCGCACCCGCCAAGTAAAAAAAAACAGGAAGGAGCACAACATATATATATATATAAGGGCATAACGAGAATAAGCACATCATGCGCGCCAGCGCCAACAAGGAAGATGCACACACCCACGCAACATCAACAACGAGCTTCACGGATGAAATAATTGCTGACTAAAACGCATCCCTCACACATATATATATATATATATATACTTACCCTACC
>NW_021706073.1:0-17588 GCF_003719475.1 Trypanosoma rangeli
GACCACGTACGACCTCACAGCCAAGACCATCACCCCGATGGGTGGCTTTGTTGGTTACGGTACGTGCGCAACGACTACGTGATGCTGAAGGGTTCCGTCGCGGGTCCTCGCCGTCGCGTCATCACGCTGCGTCGCTCAATGGCCCCACAGACCTCGCGCAAGCTTACGGAGAAGATCACACTGAAGTTTATTGACACAAGCTCCAAGATTGGTCACGGTCGCTTCCAGACAAAGAAGGAGAAGAGCCAGTGGTACGGCCCATGCAAGAAGGACCGCATTCGTCGTGAGGAGCGTGTCCGCAAGGAGCGTGCGGCCCGCGCCGCGGAGCGCAAGGCTAAGGGCGGTGCTGCCGCCGCTGCCGTCGCTCCAAAGAAGACCAAGAAGTAGGCACCTCGGCTCCGGTGTAACTGATTCTCACGCCATGAACCTGTGTACTGTGAAATGCCATTTACATGTCTTTTTATTAGAATTGTGCGGAAGATTTAAGTGTACAGATCATGTGAAACGGGCAAGATGTATGTGTATATCAGTTTTTTAAATTTTTTTGTTGGTTAATGGTTGCTGTCTTTTTTAAATTTTCATTTAAGAAATGCTTTTGCGTTTACAGATACATCGAATTTTTTTGGGTTTGACTGCTACAAATGCGAATTGAGGATTGTAGTGATTGCTAAGCAATGATGGAGGAACTAAGTGGTCTATTGTTGTATTTTTTGACAAATAGGTCTGTTTTTAATTGGAGTATTGGGCACGACGTGCTAATTACATTTATTTTTGTTGGTTGTTGTTCTTGCCTTGTTTTTGTGTTTGTGAATGGGGAAAATGGTGATGTATTTTTTGCTTTTGCTATTTGCAGATTTGGTTATTTGCGTTTTTTTTTTGACGTTTGTGAGTTGGTTACTCATGTTTAGTGTCAATATATTTTTTTCGTCATTGTTTTGTTTTAGGGGTTTAAAATGTCTTGCCTTTCAGCGAAAGATGAAGGGGATGCATTTGATGTTACATTTAGTTTTTCGGCCGGGGGTTGGTTTCAAATGTATCACTGTGGTGTCTGTCAGGCGATTGTTGACTGTGGAATTATTGGGAAATTTGCTGCGGAGGGCAAGCGTATTCGCTTTGCTGGATGCAGCGCAGGCGCACTTGCTGCTGCATGTATGGCCTCAAAGTGCTATCGGTTCAAGGAAATCCGTGAGTTTCTAATACAGTGTGCGGAACACTATCGCGGCTCATGGTTGAACCTGTTTTGTATGAAGCAGTACCTTGAAGAATCCTTAGATAAGTTTGGTGCTCACTTGAGGGATTTGGAGAGGAAACCACGGACGCACGAAATGCTTAATGATGGATCTCTAGAGATATTTGTCACGACGCTTCCAAATATGAAACAAAAAGTGCTGACGGAGTTCCATTCGTATGAGGACGTTGTGGAAGCCTTAAAGGCCTCATGTTGCATGGCGCCGCTGGTGGGAGCACCCTTTCGTTTGCGAGGAACCGGGGAATGGGTCTGTGATGGGGCAGTAGCGACCGTGATCCCCCATAAAGATAACCCCAAAACAATTACGGTGAGTCCTTTCTATTCCAGCACAGCGACGGTTCATCCCACCATTTTTGTGCCCATGTGGTGGGGACTACGCCCTCCCGGGAAAGTTGCTTTCCGGAACCTTTTTTCTCTGGGCTACAATGACATGATAGAAGGTCTGGTAATGAACGGCTACCTTACACCCGATGAGGGTGAGTCAATGCTGAAACCTGAAGTAAAGTTTCTACCTGGTGGCGGTGTGATTGTTTCTTGCGCTTCGCATTTGCTTGATTTTTTGGTCTTTCTATTTGTTCGTCCTGTTGTGGTTTGTTGCATTTACGCTGAGCTTGCTTTTATGAGCGGCGTGTACTTCCTAAAGGGGTTGGTATTCTTGGACAGCAGACCACTTGCTAGAATGTGCGACAACGTGAGAAACATGGTCTCAATTCGTACTTTGGGCAGACTTATCTTTGGCGAGGTGGTGCCGCACAATGGTGAACGCCTGGAAAAAAGTTCTCGGCTTTACCGTCTGTTTAATCCAATCATCTTGGGAGGAAAAAAGAACACGGAAAGAGCTGTCATGAGTCCTACAGGTGTTTCTAATGGTAAGAGGCCTTCGCTATCGCCCAATACATGCAAGAGGGCGAGGGCTGCTGCCAAACGGACATCGCAGGAAAGTTAGTCTCACCTGTGATCATAGCTTTGTTGTTCACGTGTCGTGTGTAACGGTCCGACTCGTCTCAATTCAGCCTACGCCGATGCATCTCTCTTGTTAGTTGATAGTTTCTCACGCGTGATAAGTTGCCACATATCAACAAGGGAAGTAAAATTGAGTGTGAATAAGATCTTATTTCCTTGTTTATTTTGCTTTTTTTTGTGTTTTGTGCAATATTACCTCCCTGCTTGGGTTGTTTCGTGTCTTCTGCGCGGCGCCTCTCGTGAGCACTGGGGGAAAGGAACCTCTGTCTTTTTGATATCTCTTTTTTTCCTTGAATTATAGCTGCCCATTGGCATTCGCCTTTGCCCTGTGTGGTGTCTAATGTTCCGCTACTCCCGTTACGCGTTGCAACAGGTCTTTGAAAGCCACACGACGTCGGTGGAGGACAAAAGTTTTAAGGCAAAAGCGAAGTCGGAATTTAAAAAATTGCTTAAGATTCAACTCATTTTGATCCCTATTGTTGTGGTGTGGGTCATGTTTGCCTTCCCGCCCCCGTCCGTGGAAGAAGAGAAGCGCCTACGGGCAGAGTATGAGAAGAACGCCGGCTGGAAGACTTAAAAAGAGCAGGTGGTTTCACATTCAGCCGTACGTGTGCTTGTGCGTAAGTGTGCCCGTGTGTACGCAGCGTAAGGAAATGAAACACAATGTACACATTCATATATAATTATTTGTATATATGATTCTGTTGTTTGCGTTGTTATTTGTCGTTGCAGTTGTGTAGTCATCTTGTAACCATTTCTTGTGTCCCTTATTTTCTTCCACTGAAGAGGCTGCGACTGGACCGCATTTCATTGTGCGATCTTTTTTTTTTCTTCTCCCTTCATTTTGCAGTTGTTGTTTTTTTTTCTTCGAGAGGAAGAGCAGGGTAGGGGAGGGGGAGGGGGGGGAGTTGCCGTTCCAAGCTACGACGCTGTCTTTGCGAGGAAGATGATGCATGCCACGCGTCACTTCCACTTTATTACGAAGATCAGCAAGATTTCAAGACCCCCCGCCAGCGGCTATGAAATTGCTGAACTACCAAATGAAAAGGTTTTTATGGATTTTCTCAAGTATTACAGCACAAATTGTGTGCTGGCCGTTCTTCATTCTGGCTCGCTCCGCGGCACGGCGGGAGGAGGAGGAACTGGCACGAAGATCGTTGAGGATCCTCTCACACGCAGCTTTATCTCGTCCATCAACGCAATGAACATGGGGAACCCCAGTGAAACGAAACTGGCGCTCGTGCCTGGGCCACATGCCCCTAAGATGGTAGAGGAGTACGGTGTGCTGACTTATCCGACGGTGCTCTTGTTCATGAACGGAAAGTGCGTGGATCGGGTTGTCGGGGCACGCACACGGGAGCTTTCTATCAAGTCCCTCTTCACACTGCGAAATGCGCAGAGAAACATCTTTTCAAGGGAGTGAATACTTTTCCACCCTTCAGTTCAGAGAAATTGTCTGAGAAACAGAAACACGTTTTTCAAGAGTGAGACATACACATACACGCACACATACAAAAAAAAAAAAAGAACTGTCAGAGTCTTTTATGTACACTTCAAAATGCGGTTATTGGCCTTTGTTTCTCTTTTTTTTTTTTTTGCTTTTTGAATGCATATGTTTTTCACCGGACTTCCAACTAGGTGCGGGTGTGGTTGGTATTCTTACTGCTGCGGCGAGTAGTAGCAGCGGTGGTAAATAATGGAGTTGCCAAATGCGCCTGAAGAAGAAGACGTTGAGTGGAGGTGGTATGATGCTCCCTGCCCACGCTTTGCATTGGGTCGATGCGCCGACACGTATATGCGTTTGCCCATTAAGGAAACATGTGACGATGCGGGATACGTTAGAGCAGGGATAGACACATCCGCCCCTCTCAGCAGTACCGTTGTGGTGCCACCACTGTCTCTGAGCGTCTTAGACGAGCTCGTGAGCGAAGAATACAACAAGGCGCCTGTGCTCAAAAACGTGGATGAGACAAAGGGGAACGAGGAAACTACGAGTCAAACAAGTGTTGGTGATAACGTTCTTTCCACTTTGAGGCTTATGAGTGGGGCCTGCAAAACGACGGAGGAACTACGTTTGGAAATGAAGCAGTTAGAGTCTCTAATGGGAGAAAGGCAGCTGAGCCCCTCTCTCTCTTTGGAAGAAATCGATGATGCCAATGACCCTGCTTCAATGCCACTGGGCGTAAATGATAGTGACGACTTGTTGTCAGAGTGTCTTCTTGAAGCTGATAATGTTGTACTTTTTCGTACGGCGGGGGAGGAGAGTGTTGCTCCCAGGCCTACAGTTGTTGGTAGTAGTTTTGCTCTATTGATCAACCAAAACTCCGCACTGGCAATGGTGCGTTCAAAGGTGAGCCAATTGAAGCGTCGCTATCAAAAGGATGGGTTTGATCTTGACTTAACCTACATTACCGCGCGAGTGATCGCCATGTCTTTTCCTGCATGGGGGACGGAGAAGTATTATCGTAATCCCATTAATCAGGTAGAACGTTTTCTTGAGAGCAAACATGGAGGTCACTATCGTATTTACAACCTCTGCTCTGAGCGACCGGAGTACGACTCCCCGAAGCGTTTTCAAGGGAAGTACAAACGATTTCCATTTGATGATCATAATGCCCCGTGCCCTATAAGTCTTGTGCTCGATTTTCTCCGCGATACAACATTGTTTTTGGAGCAGAACACAAAAAATGTTGTGGTGGTCCATTGCAAGGCAGGGAAAGGCCGAACAGGAGTAATGGTGTCGTGTCTATTACGTTTGCTTGATCCTATTAACATTCCTGATGCGGAGGAGGCGTTGCGTGCCTTCGATAAAGCACGCACATATGACGGTCTTGGTGTAACAGTTCCCTCACAACGTCGGTATGTGCACTACTATGACCGCATAGTGCAGGAGTTTGGGGGAAATCTCCCACCGTCTCGTCGACGAAAACTATACCAGATCACCATCGATTCCGACATTAAATTGTCTGGTCCGGTGGACGTGTATTTAACTGTGGAAGAAGACGGTGCTTTGAAAATTGACTCCCGTCAAGTGTTTCCTGGAAGGCCCAAAAAGGATCCAAAAGGGTTTCTTTTTTTCTTTGAGGAGGAGCCGGCCCTCCAGGGGGATCTACGGTTTACTTTTTATCAACGTCATAGATTGGTCGATAAGGAGCTTTTTCATTTTTGGCTAAACACCTCTCTTTGTAGTAGTTACGAGCGATTGTCGCTTAAAGATCGCCAACTGGACGGGCGGCCCTCCAAGGCAAAGACTGAAGAGCAGTTCTGCAGGGACCTGGCAGCAAATGTAATTTTTGTGGATTAACCGTGCGACCTTCCTGGCGACCAAAGTGATGGGGCATAAAGCGAAGAGGAGCGCTGACATCGGAAAGGAATGAGCGAATAATTTTTCCTTCTACATGTTGTCATTATTATTATTTACGTTTATATTTATATATATATATATATGTATTTGCGTGTGATTTGAATGTTCTTCTCTGTGACCCCGCAGCCCCGGCTGAGGCAGACGACACACATACGCAAACGAAGAAAAAAAAAAGGATTCGTTTAGAAAAGAAACGAAGGCAAAACCAAGCGCTACTGGTAGTAAATAAACACGGAAAGGAGAACTTTCACTCGAGACTCGAAGGTTTTTTTTGGGGTATTTCAGGATATTGATAAATTCAGTCTGTGTTATGTGCTGTTATAACGATAAGGTGCTACCTACGGTGAATGTTTTTTTTTCTCTCTCCTCTCGCTGAAGCATTGTGTCTCCGTGTTGTTTGTGTTTCTAGTGTCTTTTAATCGGTGCCTATCCAATAATACCAGGGGTACCATTGATGCGAAAAAGGTCGCCGAGGATGGCCCATGACGGTTGCATTGTTATTTGTTTTCTTTTACGTATATGCATGCAAACATTTATATATTGTGTTGATTGCTTCTGTTACTTTTCTGATATATATTTTGTTTTCCTTTTTGGGTTTGTCCCTGTCATTCACAAATCTGTCAAGGTGGCACTGCGGATATGTCAAAGGCCGTGCCGCTTCCAGGCATCACATTTGCCGGCACTTCGTATGCGCGGAACGAAAGGGTGTTTGAGACTTTGCCGAGGAATGACGCCAGGCGGCTCCGACATCGAGAGGTAATCCAGTTTAGGAGCGCGACTCACCCACCGGAGAAGCCACGTTGGAACATGTCCGTGTTGGATGAGGCCCATCCGTTTCCTGAGCGTCCTATAATGCACTCCTTGCAGAGGTTTGAGGGTGTAGATGTGTCTTCCAGGGTGTTTCCACAGACAGTTCGAGGCACAAAACATCTTGAAACAAAATTTCGTTCGCCGCTCTGGATGAGTCGGGAGGGAAACAGATCTTCTTCTAATGGTGACCGTCCGCAACGACAGCGGGTAGGTTTTCTCTCCCGCGTTATTGAGTCTGACTTCTCTGAAAGCAAAAAGAAGGCGCGGGAAGGATGGGTTGCATCCACGATGCGTTGGAGTTTTGCGGGACAGATCGGTGAAGCAGAGGAGGCTCGAAGGAGCTACGTAGAAGTGAACAAGAAGAAAAAGGGTGTATTGAACATGGACACTTACCTCAGCCCTGTCTTTCGAGTGAGAGAAATGAATGAGCGTATTCGAGAAGCGAAACGAAGTGAACGAATGCGGAAGGAGCAGGCTTCATTACCTCCGGTGGGTGCTAATGGTGCCCCGGCAGTTTTTAAAATGAGCAACATCGACGAGTGGTGGCATTTGGACCCCACGCTCACAGTAGCAGGCACAACGGCGGCGCCTGCTGTGAATGTATAGAAGGAAACACAACGCCGGGGACTGAATTGTGCATTTTTATTTTTTTGGCTTTGTGTTATCTACTTTTTTTATGTTTCCATTGACAGAAGGGGGCGAACGCGTCACCGGCCATTCGCTCACCTGCCCAAGGAAGATATGTTTATCTAACAATGCTCCTGTTTCCTTCCAGCTATTGTGCCACTCTTTGCTTCTGCTTCCATGCATGTGTGCGGACTTGCACACACAACCTGTGTGTGTGTGTTTTGTTGGAACTGAGGCGGGGGCCAAAACGATAAAACAAGGACAAAATACAGCGAGAAAGAAGAGCTAGAAAACAAAAAAAACACGCGAGAGACAAAGCAGGTTTTGCGTGTTTGTTGGTTGAGGAAATAGTCTGAGAACTGGAGGAAGTAAGGAGAGAAAAGGTGCAAGGTACATGCCAATGACGGATTTCCTGATGGACCCGACGGAGTTCCAGAGGGTCATTGATGTCATCATGAAGGAAAGGTATGCCCATGAGCAGTGCGTCGCAGACAAGGACTTGAGCCGACATCGCCAGAGAATGGAACGTAGTCGCTCGACATCACAGACGTCAGAAAAGCGCATGTCTTTAAGCAATGCTAGCCTTGGCAGCCGTGCTGCAAATTTGGGAAACTGTGGCGTAAAGTTGGGCGGTCGGCCACCGTGCATCCTGGCAGGCGGAAGAGCTCCCGACGCTGCTGTGGAGGCCACCCCACGAAGCGGATCCAACAATAGCCGTGGCTTGTCCGACGCTCCTTTCCAGTACGGCAGTCTCATCCGTGACTCCGACAAGGAAAATATGAAGGCCCTTACGGAGTGTGTACCGGAGTCCGCTGAAGCCCGACTGTTGTCTAAAGATTGTCTCCCGAACACGGAATCAGCTCCAGAAAAAATAAACGTGTTTTCTAAGGAGGGGGAGGAGGAGCAGCAGGAAGGAAAGGTGGATCCGGAGCCCCTCGTTGAGCTGTCTCAGAAACGGCGCAACATCATTCAAAGTCCTTCACCTGATAACGATAATTCCCTTCCAGTAACAACGGGTGTTGAAATGCAAGAACCACAATCACTGCATTTTTTTTCTCCTTTATTGACAGAAAATTCGCGATATGCAATGCTTGAAGGCAAATTGCAAGACATGCAAAGCACTGTTGACAGACTCACACGTGATGTTATGCTTCTTGCGGTCAATCAAACAAGCAGCGTAAGTATGGTTCAAGAAGAGGATTCCGCAGCGAAACGTCTTGAAAGTTTGAAGGAGTGTGGCAGTTTTACAGAGGAAAATTTTCTTACTGTTGTTATTGCGCTAGCCAAACGGGTCCGCCGTTTGGAGGTGGATTTGGAAGCATCCATGGAACAAGTACGAGTGTTGGAGGCCGCCGCCATTGAGCGGGATATGCAGTTAAACCGTACCAAAGTTGGACGTGATGAAATGGACACTCTTGTTAAGGCGTTGTCCAACACGTGCGTGGATTATCCAAATGAACTCAAAAATTTGTATCGAATGTGGGGATTGGACCCAAAGGATGTGCAACAATCCCTTGAAGCATCGAATTCGACTTCTTGTACAGATCTTCTTTTGTGTACACCACCGTTTACTCGTGTTTTATATCTACTAGTGGAGCGTAACGCTGAGATACTGAGCACGCTTAATGATCAACAGGCCGGAAGGCTTGAAGCAGAAAGCCATGCCCATTATGAGTCTACCTTGTTTCATAATCATCGCGATAGTGACTTTTTAAAGGCAGTACAAAAACATCCCGTCCCTCTTCATGAACAGTTGTTGGGGATATACTTGACGGATGAAGAGGGCTTGGACGGGGTGCGGGTGATATCTGTCTCTGCGGCATCCCCGGCAGCGCAGGCTTTGAAGTATGGGGACGTGATTGCTCAGATCAATTATGTCACAGTACATTCTGTGGCCGATGTGTCGTATGTACTTTCTCGCGCACGACCTACCGCTCCCGTTGCGTTGTCAATTGTGATGCAAAAAAAGCCTTATGCGAGGACGGTTGAGGTGCTGCCTCTGGAACTTTTTTGAATTAGGAGTTTGAGTGGACGAAAAAACTCCTTTGTTTTTTACATATCGCAGTCACTGCAGATGCAAGCTTTTTCCGGTTGTGCCCCCGGCATTTGCACATGAAGACTAAGTGTCTGAGAAGGTGTGGCACTAACACGTTTTTTATGTTTATTTTTATTATGCATTTTGTCTGTATACGGGGAATACACCTTTTTGTATATTTGATTCTATCGTCATTATCAAGCACATGTTTTGTTGAGTTTTGCTTTGCTTTTCTGGGACATGCGAGTGTTCTTGTTTCACCCATGGTATCCTTCATTCTCAGTTGTTGGGTTCTGCTTCTCGGCCTGCAGCGGGGCGTGTGGCATCGCCACACGCATTCATCTTCATCTCCGTCACTAACAGGGGAGTCTATTTACCTCTCACTAGTGCTGGCTGATCCCATTTTATTTTATTTTTACAATTTTTGCCGTCAGATATCAACACGTTGGAAGTAAAAAGGGGATACAGGGAGAGTGTGGGGTGTGCTGGCAATCTAGGCAAGAATAAAAAAAAAAGAGGGGGACAGCGGACAAACAGCTTGGAAAATTTCAATGACGGTTCTTTCTGCCTTTAAGGCGAAGTCCACACGCTTTAAGGCTGTAGTGGAGCGAGTGAGGCGTCTTTTGCATACAGGCGCATCCGGAGCTAATGGCATTCGCGCACTTAGTCGCAGCCTTGGCATAGCAGTAGATGCTGGTGGGAATCTTGTGGATAAAGCCACCTTCGTAGAATGCCTAAAGCAGAATGGAGTCGCTCTAGACGAAAATGATGTGGAGGCGGTAATGTCTGTATTAGATAGGAACGGCGATGGTACACTTGACCCAGTAGATTTTATTGCTGCTTTGCGCAGGGATCTCACTCCAGTGAAGTCTGCATGGGTCGCACGGGTGTGGTACACATTCCGGCAGAACGCCGATGGTACTATTTGCATTGAGGATCTCGTGAATGCGTTTAATGCTGCAGGACATCCTGCGGTTGTGCGTGGTGAGCGCAGCGAAGAAAAGGTGCGTGAGGAATTTCAATTGACTTTCAACACCACCACGAATCCTGAAGGTGTCTTATCGCGGCAGGAGTTTGAGCAGTACTACTCGTGTGTGGCCGGGTCGTGCCTTGACGACGCCTCATTTCTGACACTTGTGCGAGGTGTGTGGCCTGCGCTTGCAGATGATGCAGCTAGAAACATTGAATTGATCTCTAATAAGGAAAATCAATGTAACTCCACCTTTATAGCCTCGCAATCAGCACTTCAGAAGAGTACCGTCAACAAGCTGAGGCAAAATGCCGCGGACCTTGACACGCTTATTCGTACTTTACACCGTCCTGCTGTTATGGATTTACCGCTTGCTGTTCGACTCCTTTCGCTTTCTTTGCGCGGAAGGGATGTGGAGGGGACATTTTTCCTTACGCGCGGCGCCTTCACAGAGGCACTGTGGCAGCAACGGCTTTATATTTCAAGACCTGATGAACTTTTGCCAGTGTTGGATACAAAAGGGGACGGCTCTGTTGATTATCTGCTTTACCTGACGATGCTTCTCCCGTCACTTCCTCCAGCCCGTAGAATGATGCTTGAACGGCTGTGGGAATTGTTTCTAAAGGACACATGCGGTGCTGTTGATGTCTTGGAGTTGCACCGGCAATTCCAAGCAAAGGATGGTGAGGAGAAGAATGCGTTTCTGAGTGCATGGGACGTTCGCCGCGCCATTCGACGGCGCCTCACACTGGAGGAACTTGTTGAGTGGTACGTTCCCATGAGCTATAAAATCCAGCTGGATAATGATTTCGGAGCAATGCTGAAGCGACAGTGGAACTTGATGTAGCTGTGGTGGACGCGGAGAAGTAGACATGCAATACTACACATATATATGTACACTGATGTATGATAGGAGAAGATGGGTAAGTTTTTTTTTTTTTTGCGTATTTCCTTTTTAGATGTAAGGTGTCAACAGGTTTTTTTTTGTTTTTTTTTTGCAGCTCCTTGCTTGTTTGTTTTAAATGAATTTTATTGTCAACCACATTGATTTTAGTTGTTGTTACGTGTTTATTTTTCTTCATACGTCTCTGTTTGTTTGGGGCTTATCATGCGAACACTGGACGCAGGTTACCATACCTTACTCTCGCCTAAACACATACGACGACGTCCATGGTGTTGGAGTTGCTCCCAGTTGATGGCGAGGCCAGTCGCACTCGTCAGAGTGAATACGTGGATATGTCCCTCATTCATCTCGGCATTAAATTGCGTGATATGGGAATTGAATTTGAGGAAACAGAGCTTGCGACGGTGCCTACACGTTTTGCAGAACGGTTGTTGAGCTACCTACATGCATTCGAGGAGCGGGAGTCTGCAATTCGAGACTCGATGACAGAACACCAGACCCAACTGAAGCAGGAGAACAACCGCCTGGAAACGCTGCAGGAGGCCACAGAAAAAATGAGAGGTGAAGTGGCGATATTATCCGGGAAAATTAGCTCGGCACTAGGCGCATACCGTAGCGAGGAAAAACTAGAGGCGCAGCGGCGGCGGGAGCGACAGCGAGACGTGTGCGATATTATGCGTCAAAATGACAAGAAGGAGCTCGAGCTAAGGCGAGAGACTATGGAACGTGACCGGCTAAGTAAAATACTACAGAAGGTCCAAAAGTAGCAACGTCAGTGTGGTTTGGCGGTAGTCACTCCAGAAGTTTGCCTGCGTTTATGGGGATAGAACTGCCCTTTTGTTTTACTCGGTGGAGAAAGAGGTAGATCCCAGCTCTTTCTTTTCCTTATTTTATTTGTTGTGTGCGTGCGTGCGTTTACGGCTCTTTACGGACCACATGAAAGGAGGTGCGCACGCCCACATTATCACACAGTCATTTTTAGATGTTCAAGAAGCAAGTAGAAAGTGAAAAGGATTTGAATGTGGGAACTCTCAGTCGGTGGACGTGTACCATTCGTAAAAAGATGCATCCCGCGTGCGTCCCATTTCACAACAAAAACAAAAACTAAACAAACTGTTGGGGCATCGTTTTTTTTTTTTATTTTGTGTCTCCTTGCATTTAAAGGATTGCAGAGGGAAAGATTTGGAGAGGTGCAGTGAGGACGTGGGAAAGCAACCGGAAACGAGGAGGGTAAAGATAGAGAGCTTTAGTTGATACAAAGAAATAAAACAAGGACACAAATGGCGCTATCGAAGCAAGACCCGCGCCTCGCCTTTTATTGTGAGAGACACGACGATATATCACAACTTGTTCGGCGTTATATATTGTTTTTTTTCTACGAGGATCATTCTGTTGAGATGAGGGAGCTGCCCAAAAATGTGATACACCTTAGACGTACTCCATTCCCACACCTGCGGAAAGATTGCTTCCGACTTGGTACAGCTCTAACGATATTTGGTGGAATTGTAAAAATTACCGGCTACGCCGACGAAGTGACGCGGGTGTTGTGTGAAAAGGAAAGCGAGTCTACAGTGATGCTCTTAGGAGAGTCTTTATTGCCGCAGCTGGGTCATTACTTGGCGATGCTCACGGAGGAGTGTGGTTTCGCTATCTCATCAATGCAAATGGTGTGGCCACGTGGAGACATCTTCGAAACGTATGGTCTGCCTGAAGGACTCACAAATGGCCGCGTTGTTGTGGCATGTTGTGTACGTGCTGATGCTGTTCAAAAAGGTCTGGATTACATGAATCGTGCAACCGGAGCCTTTGCGGCGAGGGATGAGGAAGAGGCCAAGAAATGGGCTCAGTTAGTAGAAGAAGTGAGCCGAAAGCCAGTTGCCATTTTTGAAGATCCTCACTGTTCCGTTGTTATTGTTAAACCGCATGCTGTACGAAGCCGCAATGCTGGCAGCATCCTGCAGCTGCTGCTTGATGCAGGGCTTGAGCCGGCAGCATTAAGAACTGCAAACCTTTCTTCACGTGTGGTGGATATCTTCCTTCAGCCGTACAAGGATGTGCTTCCAGATTTTTCTGAATCGGCTAAAGGCCTGACTGGCCATGTTTGGGTCATTCAACTGGTCTCACCGGAAGACGAGGTTGACGTTGTTTCTCTAGTGCGCGAAGTTTGTGGCCCCTTTGATCCAATTATTGCAAAGGAGTTACGCCCCAAGTCTGTACGTGCAATATATGGTGCAGATCGTGCGAACAATGCGGTGCATTGTTGTGACCTACCTGAGGAAGGGGCAATTTACACGAATTTCTTTTTTGGTTCAAAATATATATAGAGGCAATAAACTCGTTGAATTCCGCTAAATATATATATATGTATAAGTAGTGTTCTTTTTCATTGCAATTGTTGGAGGTAAATGGCTTGAAATGAACAATAGTATCTCTATTTGATGTGTGGCGGTTCCCGCTCCCTTAAAGACGATGTGTAAATATGTATTACCAAGGACGCTCACCTTCAGGCCATTTTATTTCCCATTTTTTTTTCATTGTCGTCTCATGTGTGTTTCGCCTTTTCTCTTGTGTAACGTACGTACTGGCTCTGAAAAGGAGGGTGCATCCCGTGATAGTGTTCTGTAAGTGACGTGAGATGTACGTTCTCCTTCATAACCTCTCGTCACTTCCGCTATTTTTTTTTTAATTTGGTACCTTTATTTTTTACTTTGTCGCGCGTAAATTCCAACCTTATTCTAATGAATCTGTGCGGGGGTGCTGCCATGAGCTTTGTTTCTCCTTCTCCGTATTGGCTTCAGTAGGTAGTGAGAGGGAGAAATCATGAGTGTGCGAGAGACAATTGGTGAAAAGGATTTTTTGCTGCGCAGAACGCCGGCCAATCCAAAGTATGAGAAGGTCAAGGCGGTTGTGGAGTCGGGGCTGACAGTGGAGGTGGCGCAGTTCATGAAGCGAGCAGCGTGTAACGTTCGGCGTTATGCCGGGGAGTCTTTTTTGCGGATGCACCCCAATGTGTTGGCAGAGTACATTTCGAAACTCAAAAGGCAAGAAGAGAGGAAAAAAGGGTGTGAGAGCGACGGGGGATTTTTGCACCCGATGGATGAGTACATGTCACCAAATGTGAGGCCAGAGAAGGAGTATCTTATTCTCGACGTCCGCTCCGAGGAGGAATACAAAGCCTGTCATATTGAAGGTGCACTTCACTACCCAAAGCGAAGGATGTTACACGCCATAAACCCGCTTCTTCCGGAGATGTTTGAGTTCAAAAATAAAGAAAACAAGTACATTGTGGTATATGACACTGAAGAGGAATTGACGGTGGGGCAGAGCGTAGGGACAGTCCTTTTTGAAAAGGGCCTTGATAACGTGGTGGTGCTAACGGGCGGATTACGAGAGTTTGTACAGGATTATTCCTTCCTCATTGTGGGGAAGAGCCCTGTACCGATAGTTCCCCGGGACACACGGCTGCAAAAACGGGCCGAAGCGATATCAGCAGCAAGAAGTGAAACACAACGGAGTGCGTTTTCACATAAACCAAAGAGTTTGTCGAATAGTCTTGCCAAACCACGACGGTTGTGACGAGAAATGTCGACTGAGAGATATTCATTCAAGAGTGAGCGGATATCATTTAGATTACATGCGAACTTATGGGATACACCACGACGTGTTACCATTTTTTTTTTATTGTTTGTTTGCTTTGTGTGTGTGTGTGCGCGCGCGCTCGTATGCGAGTGTACGGGATATATGCATGTATGTATATTGCAGGTGTGAGCTGAGCAAGCAATCGTCTGTCTACGCATTCACTCTCTCCTTTAGAGTGCTTTGGTGTGCATTGTAATGAATTTGCTTGTGTTTTTGTTTGTCATCCATCCTTTTTTCGTTAATGTTGTTAGGCATTTGAGCATTCTTGCCGTGCCGGCGTACACTGAGCAGCGTGGGGGGGTATGCTTGGCGACTCGCGACAAGCATTGGCCGAGGTAAACGATTCCCGCAAGCGGCAGCCGCCACCACAACCGAATGTTTCAAATGGCACTACACTCAACGTAGTATTTACTGAGGAAGGACGGGTTAACGATGCTGATGTCATAAACACTTCTAATGATAAACTGAAAGCGGGAAGGTGGGAAAAGGCAAATGGAGCTTTCACACGACACAAGTCAACACCAAAAGCAGCGCAAACTCGGGTGACTATTGGCATGCGTTTAAAGAGGTGGATTATTACAGGTAGAATAGGCGCTGGTTCCTTTGGTGAAACCTTTACAGCGATAGAGGAACCTAGAGGCCGCCATGATGGTGACGAGGAGAACGAGATGGAGGACATTATTGCTCTTTCTCACAGCAGCTTAACGTCCCCAAATCTCGCGGAGGTGTGTATTAAGGTGGAACAGGATAATAAAAATGTTCTCCGTATCGAGGCGGCAGCCTTGAAAAAGATACAGCGTTGTCCTCAAGTAGTACGATACTTGGCAAGTGGGAATACAGGAGGTATGAACTTTTTAGTGATGGAGCGATTGGGGCCTAATCTTGCGGAATTGCGCCGTGGTACACCCTTTGGCACCTTTACTCACTTCACGACCCTCAAGCTGGGTATATCTTGTCTCCGAGCAATACGATGTGTTCATCAACTAGGACTCATCCACCGGGACATTAAGCCCTCAAACTTTGTCATTGGCTTGGGCGGAACTTCAGATCCACGAACCTGTTATCTTATAGACTTTGGATTGGCTCGTCGATATCGTCGTGCCAATGGGGATGTACGCCCACCGCGTGAAAATGCTGGTTTTCGTGGGACAAGTCGTTACGCTTCACTGGCTTCGCATCGTCAACAAGAGCTTGGTCGTGTAGATGATATATGGAGCCTGTTGTTTATGCTTGTCGAATTCGCCACAGGGACGTTGCCGTGGCGTAAGTATAAGGAGAAGGAAGAAATTGGTCGATGCAAAGAGGAGATGATTGGGTCTGGACTTGTCCAGAACATGCCTCGTGAATTTCGTCCATTTTTGGCACATATACGTGCGTTGCACTACGAGGATGAGCCAGCTTATGATTTTCTGCTTTCTCTCTTAGAACGTGCGATTGAACGCCGCGGCTACCCACCGGACAAAAATTTTGATTGGGAACACGAGGATGACACACTCCATCACATGCGCTTTCATGGTGACGGAGGCGTCACCAAGAGGCTTGTTAGAGAGCATAACGATGCAGCTGACAATAGTGCCGGCGGAATGGAAAATTCTATTCACAAGCCTATATCTTGCCGAAATGCTTCTCAAACGCCTCTGGATATAGCGTTCGTCCCTGTTCCTGAGGCGATCAATATAAATACAAATCGATGTACTTCGGCAGCCTGTTTGATGCCGCCATCACCGCGAACGGAAGAAGAGGCAGAGGAGCAGGGTCGCATAGGTGTCAGTGATGTGATTGTATCCGCCGTAATGTCTAGAAATGGAGATTTGAACGACGGTAATCACGCTCTGGAAGCTGTGGGGGCATTACAGTGGAACGTCTCCAGTGCCACGCCTAACGTTCGAGCTGACACCAGTGCTTTGGAAGATAAGATGGAGCGAGTTGGTATTGAACGCCAAAGACGAGGTTATGGGGTAGAACATCATGAGGCTGTCGAGAAGTTGGAGGTGGTCAACCTTGAAGGGAGTTTTTCTCCGCGCGAGAGGGTGTCTTCTATGGGAAACAGTGAGCAAGTAGCTAATGATGCTCCTCTTAGGACCTTGCCATTGAATAAAGGAGAAGAAGATAATATATCAGGGTTAACTTCCCCACGGCAACAACAACAAGAAGAACATAATGCGCATGAAATAGCGAGTGTGAAGAGGGTATCCTTTGCTACAGATGCAAACCTAGTTGAAGACACTGCAGTCACTTCTAGACGTGGAGCAGATGAACCAAAGGAAAAGAAGAAGCGTGCAAATTGTGAGTGCAGTGTTGTGTGAGACGGTTTTTTTTTGTACTTGTTGAGGTTGACAAGGAGTGTAGTAGAGCAGGCATTGTGTCTTTTTCAAAAGAGAAAGGAAGAGTGGGTGGGAAACAGGGGTCGTCTTAGAGTTTGCTGTGCAATTTGTAAAAGAGCAGTGAGGAGGAGGGGGAAAAAAATGAATAAATAAAATGAATATAAAGTTGTGCTGGTGTTCATTTATTTATTTATTTTTTGCATCCTCCACCCCTCCCCTTTTTTTAAAAAAAAAAAAGTTTTTCTTCCTCTATCCCTTTCTCATGTGTCGTGTACTATCGTGCATGACGGATATGCTTTGTCGAAGTATATGTTCTGTTTTTTAAATTATTTTCCCCACTTTCCTTGGATGTACGCCATTTCCACATGGACGCTGAGTAGTGCGTCTGAAATCACGGGCCTACCAACGACGGTGCATACCATTACTGTTGTTGTTTGTATTATACTTTGTGTTCTACAAGGCTATAGTGAGTGTCTTTGTGTGTGTGTGTGTTTGCTGGTGCTCTTTTATTGCCTTTCGGAGCGTTTTTTCATGGTTGTCACTAACGTGTGACCCCCCTTGTAGTTGTAGTTGTAGTTGTAGTTTTGTTTTTTTCTTGTCCTTTCTTACTCACTCTCGTTATCTCTATCTTTTTTTTTTCATTTGTTTTCTGTTCCACTGATTATATATATATATATATATATATATATATATATATATATAT
>NW_021706073.1:17613-20821 GCF_003719475.1 Trypanosoma rangeli
TAGTATATATATATATATATATATATATATATATATATATATATATATATATATATATATATATGACTTTGCTGGTGCGTGTGTAGTGAGAGGGAGGTGTGACTTTTCGTTGCGCCAGGGTTATACATTTCTTGGCAGCAAGGGGCTCCGCAGGTCTCACTAAATGTCCGACGTGGACGAGTTGATAAACGAACTGTTTCCGGGGGATGGTACCGAGCTAACCTCAGGGCTAAGCATACATTCCGTCATGCATGATCTGCCTGCATCCAAGGCGGACTGGGACGCAAGTGACGAGGAAGATGGGAATGCCATAAGTGCAGAGGTGCAGCCTGTGAAGTCTCTAGTTGTAGGAAGTTCTAGGAATGAATCCACTTACACTCCCTCCAAAATCCACTTTGATGAGAGTGACGAGGACGACGCTGAACCCGACGTGGCGCAGACTTGCTCCTCTTTTGCCGTTCCATTCCCATTGTTGCCTGCTAAGATTGGAAGCGCATGTATGGGGAAGTGTTTTGTTACAAACATGGGATCAAAGCTTCTTCAGTACCCTACGATTGCCCAGCTGTTGTTTCTCGCACAAGGGGAGCACAGTAATAAATTTTCTCAAAAACAGTTACTGGAACGCAAAGGAGCTTTTTATGCAGTTGATGCCAAAATTGGAAACGGCGCTTCTGACAAGCACATGGAGGATATGGCTTGTCACGGCGGATGCCCTATGATAATATGCCGAAGGTGTAACTATGGAGTAATACGCCTTCAAGGAGCTGCTTGGCAAGATGGGGGGGGCATGATAGACTTGTACCTGACCGTGCGTAATTATTATCCCGATTGGAGTAGGCTGGTCAGCTCGTGTCCCGTAGGACAAACGAAAAATGGTGAGCAAAATAGGGTCCTATATTCACGCACCGGATGCGCTGCGTACTGTTGCCAGTGTTCTTGGCTTACTGTGAGCTCTGAACAGGAGACGATAGAGACTCTCCCATCCGATACTGTAGGATATGTAGGAAAAGAAAATTACCTTTGTTTTGCCACTCAGTTGCCACTTCCGCAAGGAGAAAGACGAAGACCTCCACTATGGCTCTGTCGAGGGCACATACCACATTTCTGAATGTTTAATCAACAACACATGCATACATATCTGTGTTTGCTTGTGTGTGTGTGTGTTGACATTTTCTTTCTTTCCTGTTGTTGTGAGTTGAAGTCGTGTGTAGGCGTTTTCTGGATTCCTTACATCACTCTATCTCTCTCTCTCTCTCTCTTTGTTTGTATACCTGTCTGACTAAATGCATGTGTTTGTCATGTGAAAATCACGTACATTTATTATTGTTATTACTATTATTTGCTTCTTTCCATTCATTACCATACATTGTTATGCTTCTATATTCTTTCTGCGCTTGATGTGCCGTTCCGAAGCTGGTGAGCACTTGCAGCCAATGCCCCCAAAGAAGAGGTCCGGCTCAAAGAAGAAGAAGGAGGTGCTACAAGATCCGAACACCATTTCGAACGGTGAGTGCAACTACTACATAGGCTCTTGGTCCTACTACCAAAGCATAGACGCTGTCTCCGACATTGCACACACGGTGCTGCAGCAGCACACATCCGCTGATGAAGAAGTGGGGACTTTGCCACGCACAAATATTCTTTTACAAGCATGCAAGCTCGGGGACGCGAGTACCCACTATGCTGTAGAAGTGGCCGACAACATGGTTGTTGAGAGCGTGCCCCGATCCTTTATGGAAAATGCAGAACAGTTGAAGAAGGAACTCAGCACGGATGGAGAAGAGGCTTTGAAACAAGGGGAGACCGCTTCAGTGCAGGAACAGGTGGATTCATCTCCTGTAGTGAGTGAAAAGTTGAAGAATGAGCTCAGCATGGACGGAGAAGAGGCTTTGAAACAAGGGGAGACCGCTTCAGTGCAGGAAGATATAGATTCATCTCCTGTAGTGAGTGAACCCGATGTTGGCGCCTCACGGAGCTCCCGCGATGTGATTCTGGAGGGGACCGTGCATATTGATGGCATTGTGACGCGCATTGTGATTAAACCCGACCTTCCAGAGCCTCCTGCTCCCCCACCAATTAAGCGAGGGCGCTCCGTCAAGCGCAAGAAGAGTTCAAAGCTTATTGAGGAAGAACAAAGGCGCTTAGCTGAAGCCGCACGAATATATGAAGAGAAAGTTAATGCAGCTGTTGCAGCTGCTCGGGAAGAGGAGGAATATCAAATGCAGTTTGCACATCCTAATCGTTGGCCCCATGTAGTATTCTCTAATATGACTTTTGCAGGTCAGGTAATAGTTTCTCATGCACACGTGACATTCCGCAATTGCCGCTTTTCCGCAAGTGGCCTAGACATTACCCAGCTTCTGGTGACGCAGTACTGTGAGGTGGAGTGTATAAAGTGTACCTTTGAGTGTCCTGCAAAGGGCAGCGTTTACGGCTTCCCAAGGAGTAAGTTGACCTTTCGAAAATGCCTCTTTACGGGTAGTTCAAATATGTTGCCTTCAGGGATACTCGCCAAGAGTAAGGATTGCAAACAGCGGCTCAGGGCTGTGGGGCTGCATACCGACTGTTCTCGCGTCATGGTGGAGGATTCTCAATTCACAGAGTTGGAAACTGCTATTCTTTTGCGTGGCTCACACCCTGACGGCACCGCTGGAAAGCCAGGGATGGTGGTGCAAGCCTGCAAGATGGACAACATCTTCGGCACAGGTGTCGTTTTGGACGGTGCGCGTGGGGTGGAGCTGACGAAGAACAAATTCTCAGAGTGCGAATACTACTCGTTGGACTGTGTCAAGGGCAAAGATATCCGCGTGTTTCAAAACAGGTTTTACTCGCAGGTTCGCGTTCAGGAGCGTGCGGAGGTGAAATTCATGCACAATAAGTGTGGAACGGTGCCCCTGAGTTTGCAGGAAGTTGACAACCCCAACTGGCAGCCGGTGTACTGAGGGTTGAATGCATGTATGTGGGCAAGACGTGTGAGCTGAAACTCCCCGTCGTATTTCCTGCTTAGGATACCAGGAGCCGTTTTTTAAACATTGGTGGTGACAGAGTGAGGCCCTGATACTTTTGAAGTATTGTCTTGCTTCCCCACCAGTCAGAAGACGACAGCGACAAGAAACAGAGCTACCACAGCACGAAGAGTAAGCTGCAAACAAAAACAGAAGCGAAGAGATGTTGTTAATACACGGTGTGATGCATGTATGGGAAACGC
>NW_021706074.1:0-20806 GCF_003719475.1 Trypanosoma rangeli
GGGAGGGGGGGGGGAATTTGCCACGCATCGGAGTCAAGTCTGTCCAATCTAACTAACTGCCCGCAAACCCAAAACGGCAGTGGTTCGGTGAAAGCAAAACAAAAAAGAACATTAAGTAAATAAATAACGACTTCTCAGCATTCAATGTATTTGCACACGCATCCACAAAAACATACACGCTATTTTTGTTTTCACCCTTCACATTTATGTTCCTTTTGTTTCTTACCGCGCCCCCTGTTATTCCTCCGCCATGCGCCTCATCTGACCTATTTTTTTTTTGTTTTGTTTTGTTTTTGTTATTTTTTTTTGTTTCGCTTATTTTACTGTTCCTTCGTATGTGTGCGTGCCGTGGTTGCTCGCCTCGCTTCCCCCCATTGTTCCCCTCTCAAAACAAATACGGTGCTGCAGGGAGAAACGTCATGCCTGTCCCCGCACTGGCTTGCAACTGAACAAACCCTTCCAAGTGGCTAGGCGGAGCGTAAACAGCGGGGGGAGCAATAAAAGCCGAAGATGCCATGTTCGTAGCCTGCTGCGGTATGTATGTCTGCTGCCCATCTTGTTGCTGCTGCTGTGTTTGTTGCTGTGTGAAGCCCATAGCAGGGTATGCTGCTGAAGGGAAGGAATTCAATTGCACTCCCGTCACTCCAACGGCCTGAGTTTGTTGCACAAGGTGGTACGGTGGGGTAGGTGACATAGACGACTGAGTTGCAAGCCCATCGTGCATTGGAAAAGCGAAGGCCGCTTGGTTAGCAGAGTATACATTGGACATGAGCACAGCAGTTTCACACCTTAGATTCTGAGAGGGAGAGGAAACCCCCTGGGACGGCATCGTACTAGCGAAAGGGCCTTGTAGCAAACTCTCATAGTGCAAGCCCGCACCTCCAGCTGCAGCTACACTTGAAAGCGTCGGCACCGATTTCTGTGGCAGCGAAGTGGGGTGTACCCACACACAAGAGAATGCTGAAGAGACAGTCGGGCTACTGTTGGCAAACGCCGTGCCGACACCACCATTATTTTTGTGGTCTTGGATCAAAAAGGGAGCTACGGCCACAGCTGAAGAAGAAATTTCCGCAAAAGGAAAAGTTGACAAAGACCGCTGTTGCTGTTTAAATGATACCGTTGCTTGGACGTCATGCGTTACAGATGAACCCGTTCGTGCCACACTTGGCGACAGTGCTGGGTTACCTTCCGTTGTTGAATTCGTCGTATGGGACCCTATCACAATCGCAAACTCATTTTCCAGAATTTCACGGCACACGTGCAGATACCAGCAATCTGCGCCATAGCGACAACCACCCGGTTTACCGTGCAGACGACAGAGGACCCCACGGCTCAGCGGGCGTTGTGTTGTGCCTGTAACAAAGCGGGTTAGGCCATTTGTATAAGCCACACGGCTGAGCGGCACCACCACCCCACTGATCACAACATTTCGGCTGGTGTTGGCCTTTGCATTCCAAAGATGGGCATTGTAGTCACCATGAAAAGTGCAACAACATGGAAGACTGTCTACAATACGGCGTATGCGGTCTACCACCTCCGGATCTACATGTACCTGATGACAATTAGCGCCTTGGCGACAACGACCGGACTGATAGAGGAGGCACAAACTAGGATTTTGTGCGCGAACTCCAAGGGCTCTGGTGGGGGATATCGCGCTAAGTGGAACACGAAGCTTTGAACGTCGTGGATCCACCACAAGGAGCACCTTCTCTTCGATGTCTGTGTCATGCATGAAATCAAACCTTTCCTCTGTGACAGACTCCAAGAAGTCCGATGATGCAGTGGAGGGAATGGGCAGAACCTGGGGCATTTCCAGACAGCTCTCGTCGTCCCTCTCTAAGCTGCCCTCATTGGTGGCATCGGATTTCCAGATATTACCACCGGCGGCGCATGGTTGGGGATTGAGCATTGAGAAAATGTCATCATCCTCATCACGAGAACAGGAGTTTTTTGCCGGCTTCTCATATTTCGGCGATGGCGGAGGAGCGCTGGCTGCATTCGCGTTGCCGCCAAGATTTGAAAATAAGGGGATATCACAACAAGCTTCAGCAGCAGACCCGCCAACCTCAGATCCAAGTGAGGCAAAGATTGCTTTGGCCCCGGTTTCCCAGAGCACTGCGAATGCGTTGGCCGGATTTTGCAACGCAGAAGTTCCAGAGAATGTAGAAGACCCGAGCGTATGCGTGGTTGTCTGAAAAGCTTCCGTTAGACACAAGGAAGAGCTGAAAGAAGTCAGCAATGTGTCCGCGCTCTTAGGCATCCTTGACGTGTCCTCGTCCTCTGGCGAATTGCTCGGGCGAAACGGAGGGTTAGCGCCGTTCAACAGAGCATGATTCCCAAGATTCTCTACATGTGAGTTTCCTGGAGTGCTCTTACAGGGCGTTTCATTCGTTGGTGTTGTATGCCCAGAAATGTCAACGCATTGCGCGCCGATATAATTTAATTCCATTGCAACCTCCTACAACAGGTGATTGACTTCTCCTTGCCCTTTTCCCTCTCTATCCTTTGGCACACACCGCCTCTCTTAGTGTGTTTTTTGGGGGTTGTTTCACTAATAGCTTCTTGCCCCGGAAATTGTGGTACTTGTCTCTCTCCTACTTTGTTGTTGTCCTCGCTTCTTCCCCTTGATTGCCTCGTGTGCAAACCACCAAAACCGGAAGAAAAACACCTAAGCCGCAACACAGCCACAGTTCACTAGTGAAGCGAGAAAACAAAAAAAGCAACAACAAAAAAAAAAAAGATGCACACACGCGCGCACATACAAAAAAAAAGAGAAAAAAAACTCATGGTGCCTCCTCAAAAGCGTGTCACAACCCCCTTTAGCGTCCATGCATGGTGACTCTACACGCCGCCCCTTACAGATGCGTCCAGATCACTCGGCATTTCAGTGCTGCACAACCAGCGAAATACAAATAAGTGTATTACTTCTGATGCATATCTCATGAAGACAAAAACAACTACGACCACCGGCAACAAAAACCTCAGTAGCAACTGCATCGCCCTTTCCACTAACCCTCCCACATTGGTGTGGTAGATGGCCTTCAATTTTGACCCCTGTCAACGCACCAAGGTATTGTGGTTGAATTGCTCGGAGCACAACTCCATCTCTTCTTCGACAGCGCGAAGGTCATCCAGAGAGATGCTGAATTCCATGTTTTTCGTATCGTCTAAACGCCTATTCGACGTCGCCCCGGACGCGGCAGATCCGTCGCTAAGATCTTCAATGGAGTACGTTGCTTTGTACCACTCCTCGTAGCGCTCCGCGTCGGGAGTGTACATCTGCCGCACCTCATCATTGGACTCAAAAGCCCTGCGCCAAGACGTACAGCGGCGTGTTGGGGACGGCTGCGGAAGCTGCGCGATGTAACCCTGTGTTATGGGCTTGCTAAAAAGTAAACACAAAAGCGTTCGCTGATGCATGCCTCTTGTCCCCTATCTTCCCTCTGCCGGTTGCACGGACTATTTGTCCTGGGAATTGGGTGGTCAAGGACAGGCAAATATATATATATAAAGGAAAAAAAAAAAATAGTGAACTGGGAGATGAAGAAAAAACGGGGTAAGAAGAGGAGGAGAGTCGTTACACAAAGAAACCAACCAAACAAACAAAAAATGCCTCCTAAAGGTGTTTTGCATTCATTTTTCTTTATCTCAAACAAATATATATATTCCAGTCACCTCCATTCTCATGTTCTCTTCAACAACAACGCAGCTGCAGAAAAATCACAGCTATACGCCTCATGTTCGTGAAAGAGAAGTACAGAGACAAAAAAAAAATGGGAAAAACCAAAAAAGCACCAGCGGCAATAACCAAGCAAACAAAAAAAAAGATGAACTGTAAAGAAAATTGGTTCATCCCTGCCTTGAAAAACAAAAACAAAAAACGCTAATGAAAAGATTTGCGTGAAAGAGAAACTATGGTTTTTGAACCCCATCATATATCCAATTTTGCCAGACTTCAGACACCACTTCCTCCCCCCTCGCACATCATCTCCCAGGTTTTAGATAAATCGTTTTCGGTTCCTTTGTGGTGATGGGCTTGCTGTTGAAACAACATGTTCCTGTTTTTTTTTCCCCCTGCTTCTTTGTTTGTAGAGAAAAAGAGTGTGGGGAGGTCACTCACTTTATTAACCTCATTTTTTGCATGAAGAATGTATGTGTATACATCATACCCAGTAGCGCATTGGATCCACCATAAAAGCATGTAGATTTTCACCTCGTAAGTTGATATTGCTCGTGTTTGTCATCTTAGCCCCTTTGAACCCCCTCCCCTTATTAATGCAGACAAAAATATGTGTCTCAAAAGCTATGGACTGTATCCGCGGTGTACCCCAACTCCTTCAAGTAGCCAAGAGGTCCCTGGCTGCGATCATCCTTAATTCCGCACACTGACTTCATAAAAGCGGGAAGGCCACTCATAATCATAAGGTTGTTTTTTTTGTCGGGGCTCAGCATTGTTTCCTGGATGGCACCCTTGAAAATCATCCCACTGTAGCCGGACCAATTTGCCGGCGCATCCGGCAGCAAGTGATATACGAACAATCTGTTCGTGTGATCATAAACTAATTGATCCACGACATGCTTCAATAAAATGTATTGCTGCGTCTTGTTACACTACAGCAAGGAGGGCGTTGTAGAGTTCGAAACATCTGCCAAAATGTTACAAATGCGTTGATATGCGGGGATAATACCAGTACCACCAACCACAAGTTTCATGCTTGTATATTTGGTGTGCGGAAGTTCCATGTTTTTCCAATGATCCCAAACATCAATGAAATAAGGATCTTTCACTTCATGGAAATGTGTCCCCACTTTTGAGCTGGGATAACACTTGACCAAACGGTGAAATGCACCTTCATCATACCTCAAATTCAAAGACGTATACGGCCGGATCACCTCCTCCCCGTCTTTTCAAAAAAGCAAAGGGTCATATACAGGACGGAATACCAAGAAACAACGGCACGCCATTAGGGGGGGGGGGGAGGAGAGAGAGGGCAAAAGTAAAATGTTTTGTGTCACGTGACACAGCCTCCGCAGACCCAAATTTAAACGGACGAAACTCATAGTGTAAAAATGGCTCCTCTGCTGTCTTTATGCCGGACCGGGTTGCAATAGGGCTGGTGGTGGGCAGAAACCAAAAAAAAAAAAATAGCTGTGATGGAGAAGGCTCTCATTGTTGCTGTTGTTTTTTTGATTTGTTTTCCTTGTTATTATTCTTAAGGACAGTTTCACTTTTGTTGTTTTTGCATGTGATTCGTTCCCATTTCATCCGAATGGCCCCGCTGACGCCGACACCGATACACACATACACAACAAAACAACAACAACAGCAACATTGCATCCACACAAAGCTCAATCAAAATGGTCTATTCCCCAGTCTCACACACCAATACGCTTGTTTTGTTTCCCACCCTCTTTCAGAAAAGGTTTTCTCATATATATATCATGAAGGCGGGGAGAGGAAGAGACTTTGGTTCAACAAGAAAAAAAAATACAAAATTAATTTAACATTCTGAACCATCATGTCTTGTATGAGACGAAATGCAACTCAAAATTTGAAGACCATTTTCTGCATGTAACCAAGCTCTTTAAGCATTCCTTTCAGTTCACCTTGAGAAGGTGGGCTGATCGTAAAATCCTTGTCACCTGAAACAGCCTCCATAAAAGGGGGAGGTCCAGACACAAGGATAATGGAATCAGCAGCACTGCTTGGCGGCGGCATAATGGACTTGATCATCTCTTTGTTCACATATCCAACACCTCCCATCCAATCTGAAGGGGCTTTGGAAAGAACATAATATGGCGAAAAAAGAGGGCACGTTTCCATAAGTTCATTAAGTTCGTTACCCAAAAGCACATCCTCCTTACGTTTATTGGCATAAATCAAAGAGACAGCTGTCGTGTTCTTAGGCACACGCAAGACGTTACGAGCCACTTGATACATTGGGGTAATACCCGTCCCCCCTGCAATCATGCCAATTTGTCGGTATTGGTTCGCCTTAATTGGAATCTTCACCCAGGGTCCTTTAAACTCCACAGTATCACCTTTCTTCAAAGAAAATAGGTGGCTTCCCATCTTGGAACCCTCGTACCTTTTCACAAGGATTTCAAAATAACCGCGTTGATCATCTTTATTAATTGGAGTATAGGGACGAATAACATCTTTTCCATCTTTCCCAGTATACTTCGCTGTGATACAGGAGGAAACCTCCAGATTTAGCGGCATATCAGCTTCTGGGAGCGCAAAACGAAACACCCTTGTATTGTATGACTCGTCATAAAAATTCATCAATGTAAATGGACGGAACTCTGTTGTGGAAAAAGGACTCTTTGCAGCAGAACAGTTGACTGGTTTCCCATTATACCGACATGAAGAGGCAAATCCGACGGCTGCAGCCGCAAACAAAGCTTTCATGATACCTCAAATTCTAAGTAGAAAAAGTGCAAAGGCAATAATAAAATTGTATCCAAAAACGAATAAAGAAATAGAGATAATATCTTTAATAATAATAATAATACGGCAACGGAATGGACATTAGTACATGCAATAAACCCCCTCCCCCTACCACCCATCAGTTTCTCCCCAAAAACAAAAGGAAGAAAAAAAATTAAAACCCATTACTCAGACAATAAACATCGCTGTGTCATTAGTAGTACACAGCAAGAAGAACAAGAACATCAAAAAGTAAGAACAACGGAAAAGTATAGTCATGTCAGTTCACTTACCAGAGAAGTTCAACGTGTGCTGTGGAAGGCCAAACTCATCCCCCAAGACAACCTTTAGTTTAGATACCCAATCCCCACCTAGCTGAAGTTCTAATGGAATTCTGGTTCCTTGTTTAACGTTTGTCATCTCCTTGGATGGATCATATACAGTGCAGAAGGTGGAAAATTGGTGTTTCCATTGAGCTGCCAAAGACGTCAAATCAAAGCCATAAGCATCTAACCCTCTCACAATTGTCACAATTTTGTTCCCTTGTCGTTTTTCTGTAAAAACCAAAACCTTTGGTAATTTACCCCTTTTCGTAGTCTTTGTAATAAGTGTTACAGAAGTGGCAGCACCATTAATAACCTGAATCGTTTCCATAGCAATTTGATGTACAGGTGAAAACAGACGTTCAAAAACTAGTTCTTCAACTTCAGTAATGCGCATGTGTTCATCCAATTTGCTAGCAAGAGGCAAAAGAATGTCCTTTAATTGAACGAATGGAGGACCATGCAACTTACCTTCGGTGTCCAAAAGTCCTCTTGTCTTAGCATACTTGCGAAGGTTATCACATAAATGTTTTCGAGAATATAATTCATCAAGAAAATCATTGTTATCCTCGTTATATGCCAACAAAGAAGATTGAGAGTGGGTTTCTCCCAAAGACCTCTGCTCTAGCTGATCCATGTACAATCCTGTACATAGCATACGCTTTAATTCAATAGCACCTCCATTTTTGGGGGAATATAATGTTTCAATGGATACAATACGACGCTTAAACCCCCCTTTCGCACCATCTCGAAGCACTTGTTGTTCAGCTTCAAGAGCTTCTTCTTCTTTTGCAGGCTCATGAATTGTCTGCAAAAATTCAGCATAATTTCGTCGATGTTGCCTTAGTAGCTCGCTCGATTTGTTTATTCGAATGACAAAATGATTGCCTTTTTTTTCCTCAGAAATGGTAACCAGGTCAGGTCTCATCAATAAATACGGAAGAAGCTTTTTATACGTTGTTCGTTTAAAATCAATTTGTAATTTGGCCCCAGGAATTCTTGGGTAATTTGAAATCAGTAAAGGTGAGAATTCCGTGAGTGGCATGGGCAGCATGGACTGAGACAGAGCTCGTATGGTTTCGCAAAGCGCAAAATCAATAATGCCATCCTCCAACTCAAGTATATTCAATGTAGTTTGTATTAAAATGTCCCGATTGGAAGGGACACAATCTCTTACTACTTCATCAGTCGCATTCTCCATTGTTTCCTGATCATCTTTTTCTTCCAAAACCGCATTCACAGTATTTAATTTGGGTGTGGCAAGTTCAACAACTTCATTCGCTTGAAATGTTGACGGAAGCACCGGATAAAGAGAGCCACAAAAGGCATTAAACACAACAAAATAAGAATCCCACAGAAGGTCTTTATAGCAATGAAGTATGTACACTCCTTTTCCACTTGTAGCACGGTTTGCAAGTCTCTCTGTAGATAAACCGATAGCATAGGGACACAATGTTCCTATAGAACAGATGAAGACAGTTTCTCCCATTTGGAAGGTTTTACTGTTTTCTTCTTTAATACCCACTATACCGGGCATCATAAGATGTGCCCCAGAAAGAATGTACTGAGATGTTGCACCTCTACACCAAACTGTTGCACCAAATAAAGAGATCATCTCCATAACCTCTTTTTTGTAGTAATTTCTCATCAATAAAAAGAAAAACAATGTAGGTGTCGCCGCTACATCTTTCCTTGGGAACATACCATGTGAATCACCGGGTAAAGAAATAACAGAGAACATCAAAGGAATCCCATTTACTACATAAAAGGCAGTCAGACCCCCAGTTGAAAATTCCCACGTGATGCGAGTAATAGTATCACTCTTTTTCCAGAAGGACTCCAGAGAATCCAAGTACTCCTTTCCTAAGACTGCAGCAGGAACATCTCTGAGCCGTTTTGACTCTTTCTTGCCCAAAACTACCTGCTCCTTTATTAAGTGCTTTTTATGGAACATCAGCTATGAAGACAAAAAATTTGTACAATAAATAAAAAAATAGTAATGAACAAAAACAAAAGAAAGGTTTTTTTTCAGAATTAATAAATACAAAACTTCAAAAAAATGTACTACAATATACCCCTTGCTTAGAGCAGTGTAGTCAAGAATTCACTGAAGAGCATAATAATCATACATGAAGAAAGAGAGGAAAAATAATAATAAACAATTTCCGGATTTAAGAGCAGAAGCAAAAAGATCCACGGAACTCAGCTAAAAGCAAACCAAAAAATAAGTTATTTTCTTTTCGGTTTGGAAGCAAATTTCTTTTTCGATATTCCCTTAGGTGGTTGAGGAAAGCGTTTTGCAAGAATTTTTTCCATAATCATAAAAAGTTCTTCGGGAATATCACAATTATGCCGAAGCCAAAAAGTATGAAGCGTTTCATTGCAGGGTTCCGTAATGGAACTAGAGTTTTGTTTTCCTTGATAGGATTTGTCTACATTGCTTTCAGTTCTAGTACATCCATCTATATCCAAACTCGCACAAGCTGAAGGTTTCGCTGATGCACTCAAACTCCCCTCAGAATCATCTAAAGGAAGTGATTCCTGTAGCAGTATATTTTCACGAAGGGTTGGAGAAACAATATCCAGTATGGGTTCTAGAGCCGATATAAGCTTATAAGCGCCATAAAATGTAATACGGTTTGCGCGCAGATTAAGAGTTTTTATCTTGGATGATTTTCGTAAAAAGGATGCAATAGCAATTGCCCCCTTATCCTGTATAATATTGCATGACATGTGCAAAGTTTCCAAATTTTGAACGCACTCTGCAGCAGCAATTGCACCTTTATCGCCAATGTAATTCCCATCTACATTTAAATGCTTTAAACAACGATTTCTTTTTAAAGCATGAAAAAATTCCTCAGCAGCTTCATCCTGCATATCACACATTGATAAATCCAAGGTCGTAACGGTGTGATTTAAAATTAGTTTCCTCCCAAGACCAGCACATCGTTCTGGGCCAATAAACGTGGAAGACAAGCTTAACTTAATTCCCCACTGTGGAGGTGGGTTGGAATAACGCTGGATCAAAATAGCTGCTTCTTCACTTGGTCTCAACCGCCACATAAAGCAGCTCAAGGCATCCGGATCAGGAGGGATGGTAGCGACCTCGATGACTTCAACCGCCCGCTGATAGGCACTACCCGCGTCCTCGGTCATTGATCTAAGGCAAACCAAAGCAAAAAAAAAACGGCAAAAAACCAATAAAGGATGCAAAGAAGGTTTTGCGGAACGGAACTTAACCAAGCCGCGCGAAAGTAACTTGCAGCAAGGCCAGCGCAAAAAGGCAGAGAGAGGGCAGGCAATAATAACCAAACCAGCATAACACGCACACGCAAACAAAGATATATAAAAAAAAGAACAGCACAAGGGCCCCCCACCCCAGAGCGCCGCCCCGAAAGGCCGCGGCCACAGCGGGCGGCACCCACCTCCCAAGGGTGTTTTTTTTCTTCCACCCCTCCTTGGCTGACCGCAAAACGGTGGTATCATGGTTATTGGTGTTCTTATTGTCGCGTGCGCCGCGCCTTTTTTTTTTTTTTTGCGGTGGGGGTTCGGCGCGGGCGCCGCCGCGTCGAGAGTCCCCGCGCGTTTGGTATGGAGTTTTTTGAGGTTGGGCGGGCGCCTCCCTGTGTCCGCACGCCTGTGGATTTTGTTTGTGTGTTTTTTTTTTGTATTTCTACTTTTTTTCTTGTCGTGAGATATTACTCTTTATGCGCGTGTCGCTTTTACATATTTTTTAAACCTTCCCCCCTAAATGTTATTTTGGTGTATTCTTGGTTCCTTTTTCTTCAGGCTGTCTTATCTTTAGCTGTCCTTCTGGAGAATAAGGTTGCGGACATGGAAAATAAAAGGGTATTGAATCAGGAAGAGATTGATTCTGCTTTGGCAAGACAACTTCACGAAGAAATAAATGGCGCTGAAACGCCTAATCCCGCACTGGGAAGCAATTCAAATCAGACATCAGGTGCGAAACTAATAGCTTGTCCTGCGTGCACTTTTGTCAACACTTTTTCTGATATTGTGCCAGGTCATACCTATACTTGTGAGCAATGCTTTACTGATATTCCTGTTTCTACACCGAATGAAAATCGTAATGCATCAGATGACAAACAAAAGACAATTATGTGTACTGTTTGTCGTTGCTTGAATCGAATTCCTCAGGGAAATTATGATGCTATTGTTTGTGGTACGTGCTGTCACGAACTCAAAAGCAAGAAGGCAGAGAGTGAGGTTAATCCTTCCCAGACGACTCCCGCCCCTACACGGCCACTTCAGGTTCGTTGTGGAGAATGTAGTAGTATCAACGCGTTGCGCGTTGGTAGGGATGTGTCAACTCTGCGGTTTGAGTGCGGCTCCTGTCAAACAGTTAATGAAGTCTCGCTTTAGTAGGAGAACTACGTTATGCATGTTAGTTCCATTATTTATGTTTTTCTGTTTTTGTTTTTTGGGCGGTGATGCAGAACATTTTTGATTATCCTCTTGCATTGTTGTAAGTTGAACAACAAAGAGACTGCCTGATCACGAATTTACTAGCTCTTTCTGTTCTTTTATTTTAATTTTTACTCCTTCTATTTTCAATAGATATATTAATAGAATACAAAAAGATAGTTTGTTGTTATTGTTGTTGCCTTTTTTTTTTGCTATACTGTGTAGTGGCTGTAGAAGAAGAAAAAACATATATTTTGCATTTATGGGAAGGGTAGGTGAATACGAAATCCTTGAAACTGTCGGTGCAGGTGCATTTAGCAAAGTAAAGCGGGTAATACATATTCCTACCGGTGCATGTTTCGTGGCGAAAATTATACCCAAACACAATCAAAGAGTGGAGAACGATATTCGTGTAGAAATTTCGATTCTTCGAAGATTGAGGCATCGCAATATAGTTCAATTGGTGGAGATTTTGGAGAGCCCCAATAACTACTATATTATTCTCGAGCCTGTTCTAGGTGGAGATGTTTGTAACCTCATTGCTTCTCAAGATGGTTCCCTTGCGGAGGAGGTGGTAGCTGGATTATTTTTTCAACTTCTAGCTGGTGTTCGTGCCTGTCACCAAAATGGTGTAGCACATAGGGACTTAAAACCTGATAATCTTCTTTTAACGGAGGACAATGTATTGAAAATATCTGATTTTGGACTAAGTCGATTACATAAACAAAGCAATTTTCATGCAGAAATTGATGAGTATGCCCATACACTTACAGGAACTCTTGCGTACGTGGCACCGGAAGTTTTTGGTCTCACTTATGACGCTTTTAAGGCGGATATTTGGTCTATGGGATGCATTCTTTATGCGTTATTGACAAGTTGTTTCCCATTTGGGCATACGGCAGATGAACGGGAGATGGAGGAACGTATTAAAATGGGACGTATTTGCAAGATGCCAGAATCAGTGAGCGAAGAGGCAAAAAAGCTAACATTGTGGCTTATGTCACGCCGTCCGGAAGATAGACCCTCGTTGGATCAGGTGGCTTTGCATCCTTTTTTGAAAAGGCACATACCAATGAAGCATATTTTGGCGCTCACGAGGAACAGAAATGCAAAACCCCTCATGGCAAACCCTGATGACTTTAGTAGTGAGGTTCATGATGAAGAAAAACAGGGTAACGAAAACACCTTTTTTCTTTTGGGTAGCGAGGCAACTCGAGAATATGATACAAAACAATTATTATCTGGATCTTTGAAAAAAAATGAGGTTATCAAGGATGGATTGAAGAATATGACGATTTTCCTAGCTGTAGTTTTTTTTTGTTTTTTGTCTTTGTCTTTTGTTTTTACCGGTCTTTTTTTTTATCGCCCTTGTTTTGTTTTTATATGAAGGCATACATGAGGGTATTAATAGCTTTTTCTTGGTTGATTTTTTGCGTATGCTCTGATGCCTATTGTTTGGCTGAGGACTGTAGATTCATTTGGTGATAGTTACGTTGTATCATCTTGGATCAATGGAGTTCAAATTCAAGATTGAATAAAAGCGCGTGTGATTCATTTTATTGGACGTTGGTAGTGCACGTTTGATAGTGGAGGAGAGGGTAATCTTATTGTTGTCATTGTTACATATATTAGTACATTGATTACTGCCATTATCATTTGTATTTGCTAGCACCACTACTACCCTAATTCTTTATTATTACTGCTGCAACGTTTTGTTTGCGTTGGTTTAGTCTTTTCCTTTTCTACCTCACTTTTTTTTTTCACATTTGTGGTTGAGAGAAATTTCTAGCTTTTGCTGGTGGGAAGTAGCTTTTTTCTGTGTATGTGGGCTTTCTGTAAAGTGCATGTGAGATTTTTTTCTTTCTTTCTTTCTGGTCTCTTCCAATTAATTCGATGGTCTGCACGCCAGCCAGCGTCGTAGAAAAGGTCAGTCTTTACTGGGTGGAGATGTAGAAAAAAAATAAAAATAGCCCCCTGTTTATGTAAACGGTAGTGGGGCGGCATATAAAGCATACATGCATCTGTTCACATTCTCACGCAGTACGAAGGCTGTAATCGCCCATGTTTTGGTTGCACCGCTTGCGGAGTTGGTCAACTTAACAGGTGCAGACCCTACTTTTCACGCCGCGCGGTGGCTGGCTCTTTGTCACGATTTTTAGTCGTTAACAGTGGCGAATCGCGCAGTGTCGGGTAAAACCGCGCTTACTGTAGCGCTGAAAAATGTGGGGTAGATACCAAAAATTGATATCAGGCTATCTCACATGAGGGGTCGTCGCCGGGCAACTTGCGCCTTTTTGACCGCTGTGCCCTTTGCCTTCATGGAGACGGCGGCAGTAAAACTTCGGAGAGTGGATGAGTGCTAACCACTTTATCCACATATTTTGTGGGGCGGGGGTTATACAGTGTTGTTTTTTTTTCGCCCGCCCTCTTTTGCAATACTAGTTTGGCTACGTGCGCATGTCCTAAAAACTCCTGATGCAATTATGTTTCCCGACAAGATGCAGGTGATCCGTGCGTGTTGGCTGATGCTGTGAGCCCTCTGCCAGCAATGATCCCGGTAAGGAAAATGATGCCAGTCTTTCGCTCACGCCAACAATACGGTGCACTTGACGCTGGCACTGACGATAAGGTCGTACACGGCAACATCTGGGGGGGTGAGAGAGAGAGAGAGAGGTGCAGTAGCTACTCCTGGTATTATTAATTATTTATTTGTGTGCGCTTGATTACGTTTTGCGACATTTTTTTCCCGTTTTTTTTTGTTTCTCCTTTTTTGCAAAGCTGTTCGGAACAAGACCAACAGAAATCTATTGAGAGTGGGGAGGAGGAATACACGTTTCAGATGGGTCTTACTTTCTCTCTTTACCTCTTCCTCATTAGGAGATAAGCGTAGTGTGTATCAGTTAAATTGAGAAAAAAAAATTGGCTGATATTTTTCCAAAATGCCAAAGCCAGCACCCCGATTTGCGATGGGACACATACTTCCCCGTCGCAGCAATGTTGGGTCTCAGTTTTTGTACACACAAAAACATGGGGCTCGCAATGTTTGGTACAAGAAGCAGTACTTTTCTGTCCGACCTTTTGCCATTCAACGACATCGAGGCACAACTCCGCGTATTCTTCTTGACCGTAGTCTATGGAAATCCGTTTGGCTTACCAAGGTAAACCTTCCCGATATCAATCGTTGGGAGCGTGTAGTGAACAGTCAGCGTGTGAACGAGGATAGATACGCCTTGGTTGAAGAAGAGGGTATGATGCATAAAGTAAACTGGGGGCTTTATTGCGAACGGTTAGAGACAGAATTGACGGCCTCTCTGGAACGATTGCCACAATACACACTTTTGATGAAGGCAGTTCCTTCAAGTTGGAAAAAGCTTGATATCGAAATTAGCGTTATGCGTGGATTGTCCCTGCGGGAGGCTATGGCACAATGCAAGCTGTCCATGCGAAAGGGGCATCAAATTGTTTTTCGTGCCCTTGAAATTGCACAGCAAGGGGCTGAAGCGAAAGGGCTCGACAAGGAGCATTTGCGCATCGCTCACATTTCTTGCTTTCCAGGTCCGACAGATAAGCAGATCGACATCCGCAGCCGCGGATATTATGCGTGGAAAACGAAGCGGTCTTCTCATTTAATTCTCATATTGGCCGAAGATCCAGAGATGGTGCTTCCTGATCGTACCTCCATACCCTACGCCTCTCTTTTGTCCATGAGGCGTGCTGGACTATCCACGGAGCCCACAGTTCTAGATGTCCCTGCCATCACCGCCGATGGTATCTAGCAGGTTAGTTGCGAGCATCCTTTCCCACCTTGTTTACAATGTGTGTGCAGGGGCCAGAGAAATGAAATACATACGTGGCAACTGCAACGACAAGTGCCATCCATGAAAGAACTGCCTTGCAATATTGTCAGTGGCATGTAGTTGTTTACATACGTGTATATATATATATATAAAGCTGCGGTCATTGATTATTTATCTTCCCTCTCTTATCTTTATTCCTTTGCATGTTTATCATTTTTATTTTTTGGCGAAAATTGTTGAACTCAACAAAAAAAAGAGGTTATGTATGATTTTGGATGATGCTTAGGAAACGATATAGACCTCTTGATGCAGCAGAAGAGCGTTCTGTAGACGTCGAGCATAAGCTACGGGTTGGTTTGCTCTACGATGAACAGTCGTATTGTTTTAGTTGGCCGGATGCTCCATTAACGGCCATGCTGCGGTGCTCGAACGCGTCTTTGACTCCTGCCTTCCATGGGAATATGGTGTCACCAACACAGGCCTCAATCGCCCAACCCCCAATCTTTACGGTGGATCGTGTTGCGGCTGAACATGGGCAAAGTGAGTTTGTTGCCTCTCTTTCTGCTAGTCATCCGGCCATCCCATTTTCATCAGGCGATGGCTCCCTAGGCCGGCGGAGTAACGGAACGCAGCGCTGCAAACGGCACCAGGGGGGTCCAGTATCAGCTGCCACAGAGGACAGTATTTTCTCTTTCAATGCTCATCAGATACAAGAGCTGAAAGAGGCCGGTGCTTTTAACCTGTTTCGTGAGGCATTGTCACAAAGGGCGCCCAACTCGATCAATCTTGACAATGAAGAAGAATTGGGGAATTTAGGTAGGCGAGAAATGGAAAACGAAATAGTGCGTTTGGAATGGCGAGCATTTCATGAGTCCGAGAAAACAGCCCCCTCACTTCAGCGCATCCTTCTCCTGACATCAGCGGTGCCTTTCATCGAGAATGCGAAAAGCAATAGGAAGGAAATTTCTTCCCAGACGCCTCATGAATGGCAGCGCATTGTTTATGATTTATGGGTAAAATGGAGATGTGGAACTCCGATGTCGGGTGGAAGTATGCTTTCTGGTTCAAATACATTACCATGGGGTTCTCCGCTCCTACCGGGTGCCTTTCTATCCTCAGAGACGAAGGAATATTTCTTAACCGGCAACAACGACCATAACGGTTTCATTAAAGCGGGTCGATCATCGGAAAGAAGGGGTGGGGAGGGAGCAGCTAGGCAACTGCCTGCCGCTACAATTCATAGGCGTCGCGGGGCCTACGGTTATCTTCGTTGGCGTATAGACTTGTATGAGCCACGGCTACGCTCTTCCTGGGCAGGAGACAGGGGAGAGAACAGGGATCGAGGAGCAGCAAAAATGCTGAGTGCGACCGAGGTGAGCAAGCTAATAGATGAAAAAATTCCTGCTGCCTTGGCTGAGGTGAAGTGTGAGGAACGTGCGGACCCTGTAGATGCATTGGCCCTTACCGATATTCGCAACGAGGTAGAGACATGGAGGCAGTGGCTTGCGCATGTCTGAGATGCATGAAATTTTCCTCCACGGATGTCATCTCTCTTTTTTTTCAGCATTGTCCCCCATTTAATCCCATATATCAGCATTAATTATCCCGTGCGTCACTGTGCGTGTGTGATTTAAGGCAGGGGATACGCAAAAAAAAAAGCTCAATTATATTAATAATAAAAACGTATGACGTGTACAAAAAGGATAGTATTGAGAATAATCATACTAGCAGCCCCTACGAAGGACAAGCCTGTGCTTAACGAGAGCAACAGAGTGACGTACTTGCTGTGGTTCTGCAGCGTCGTGTATTTTTGAATGCCCCTTAAT
Source organism: Trypanosoma rangeli (assembly GCF_003719475.1). Lineage (NCBI taxonomy): Eukaryota > Euglenozoa > Kinetoplastea > Trypanosomatida > Trypanosomatidae > Trypanosoma > Trypanosoma rangeli. Next base: position 16,802 of record NW_021706074.1, read on the forward strand.
TCGTTTTTTCTTTTATTTTGCTACTTGGGTATCTTGATGCGGCGGCGTGTGTGATTAGAGTGGCTCCGAAGCGCAACTGCTTTGCGTGTCTACAACAGCCAAGTAACTTTTCACCTTATATATATATATGAGCGTAGTGGGGTATATTGGTGGCTTGTGAGTAAAGTCTCAACCGTTTTTTTTTCTGCTGTTGTAGCGTTATTTGTGTGTGTGTGTGTCTCTCTCTTTGGTTGGAAGTAAGCTAAGCGACAGGTAACAAGGAAGCAGCAAAAAGAAATAATAAAGGAGGCTAAAGGAAGTGGCAGTCCAAAAATGTCGAAAACAACGCAGCAATTAACATCGAGAAAATGGGTGGGAGCACGCGCGCAGGCACGTGCGGAGGACGCAACAAACCGAAGGACTAACGCTACTCTGCCGTCCCCACCGCACGCCTCGCAAGAGCATTCCGCTTCACCCCCGCCACCATCCTTGGCGCAATTGCCGCCATCCCTCGTTTTTGAGCGCCAGGAGGCGGTAGATGCGCTCAGTAACCTCTACCACAACGCCGATATGGTGAAGACAGTGGAGACGGGTGACCCTGTGTTTGATCTGCGGGATGCCTCTAAGTTTCATGAGGAGCTGATGGAGTGTCTCAACACTAGAGCTAGCGCGTAGTTAAACAGGCGCCGTTCGTGTGAGTTTGTGCGTCTTCTGACGCTTTTTGTCCCTTAGAGGTGTCTGTGCAGCCTGTTATGACGTTATGTTGCCTGTAGAAACTCATCGAGGAAATGTTACGAAAGGAGGTACAGCTCATAAATTATGTTACCTGCTTAAAAAAGAGAAAAAAAAAAGGATTGCAATTTTTGCCGTTTTCTATGCTTGTTTTGGCTTACGGTGCTAACAATGAACAATTAGAAGTTTGCCGGGTGAGGTTCACTTCCCGGCGCAACTCACATTGCCTCTGGCTTGAGGTCTTGTGTCTTTGTTGTTTGAGCTTTCGTGAATTATCAGGGTTATTACTTTGTGGGTTGAATTTATTTTTCTATTTCTTCTTCGCTGGAATATAAAGGCGTTGTAGCTAGGTGAATAGGCAGTGTGTGTGTAGACGCTAACGCAGGCGCGTTTCCCTCTGTGGCAGTGCTCATTATGATTCGCGCCATCAGTGGCCTCGTGGTGAGCGCAACGGTCGGTATCTGCTTGTACGAGGTCTACGCAACACAAAACGAGAAACTCATCCAGAAGCAGCTGGCCCTGTTAGAAGAACGGGAACGGAAGGCTGTGGATGACACAGTGGCTGAAGGCGGCTAAAAAGAGAATGACTAAGTGGACCCCCCACTTTTTTTCCCATTATTCCTTCCGCTGTTGTCTGTGGGGCGGTGTTTGCGCGTCCGTGTGTGTGGATAACAGTAGGAATATTATATTGAACTAGCAAAATAAAAAAAACGACCAAGGAAAGAGAATAAGGAGGTGATTGTGTGTGAAGGTATTTAGGGTGACTGTTGTATCAACAATTTCCCACTTACTTGTGTTTTCCTCAATGGCTTTGGTAATGAAGGAGATCACTAGAAAAGTGGTAGTGAGAGCGCATACACTTTAAAAAGCAAACCCACATCCATGGACGCCAACGAAGGCGCACCGCCGTCAGAGCCCCAGGGCACCCCAGGGCCCCGTGCGGAGGATGAACAACCAGAACAACAGACCGGGGAGGAGGCACGGCCTCCGCACTTAGAGGACATGGAAGAACCAAACGAGGAAAGTCACGCACTGCAGCCGGATGCTGTTGTGGAGGAGCCCGTGCAACAGGAAGAGGCAAGGGAGTCTTATGAGGGAGAAACACAAAAACCGGAGCTGGTTGGTGCAGAGGCGTCTCCAGAGAAGAAGCCTCACGAAGAACTAGAAGATCTTTTGGCTCCAGTCGCTGCTGCAACGACCACGGTTGGGGAAAAAGAAATTATGCAGCCACAACAGCCTTCTCACGGGGCTCAGACAGAAATTGGAAAGGACCTTCCTTCGTCAGATATTTCTTTACCTGCCTCTCCTACAGCTCCTACAGATCCTACAGCTCCTACTGCTCCTACAGGTCCTACTGCTCCCACTACGATATCTTCTGCTTGTAGTGCCACTGATCTCGAGGTGCCCCCTGGTGACTATTTTGTCTACACACAGAATGACGTGGTTATTGATGCCACTGTGTATCCTATACGGTTTCGTACTGTAGTGAAGGCGCCAGGTTCCTCAGGTGATAAAATTGCCACGAGGTTCGTGTATGAGGCAATCGCTTCACGCCTGGGGACTCATCCCGAAGCGATAAAAGTTTACTGTGGAGACCATCGTATTCGCTTCGGGGAAACAATAGCTTTCGAGAGGGCGGTACCTAAGGAGACAGGGCGTTTATGGGTGGATGTACACTTTGCCGAAGACAAGATACCACCGCATCTTCAAAAACTCAGGAGAGAAGACAATCTCCTGCAGTGTCCACAGTTACGCGCGCGGTCAGCTGACATTAGCCCAGCCGATCTTGTCGCTGCCCGTCGACGCGGATTAGCCTTTGATGAGGCTATTAATGAAATCCGGCGGAAAAACAAGGACAGCAACATTGTTTCCGTGGCGATTGTGCAAGAGCCAAGCGGCACTCAAATGCCCTTTCTGGGAGGTTATCGTCTCAAGAAGGACCCCTCACGTGTCTTTCTTCATGCAGCAACACAGCTTAGATCCCCTGGTGATAGAAATCTAGAGGACCTGCAATATGGGCCCCTTCCACGCGATGGGGTTTCACGGAGGACGCAAACGTACGGTGTGTCACGGAGCTGTCAGACACTGCGGGAGTGTAGCACACAGACAGCGCGACCGGACTATGAAGCGGACGACATATATGATGAAACAGTTGTCGCAAAAACCTACTTCTCCTCAGTGCAGCTGCTTGCGCTACAAACGGAAAAGGTGGTGGTACTGCAGAAGATGTATAGAAAGTGGAGGGCACGCAAGGTATACTGTGAGCTGTTTGGCGCGCGACAGGCTTTACTGGATCGCGCTGCCGCACAGGCTGCTGCAGAAGAGGCCGAAAAGCAGCGCCTTGAAGAGTTTGAGCGCAGACGCCGCGCGACGCCACGCACCGCTGACGACTTTGCCACGCTTCGTCGTGAGTTAGAGGCGTGGCGGGCGGCCGAGGCGGCGCGTATTCTTGTGGACAAGAGTCTTAGCGAGGTGGCGAAGCGTGAAGCACTTTCAGATCTCACGAAAAAGGAAGTGCTCCTTCTTCAGGAACTTGAAACGCTCCGCCGCGAGGTCGTGCAAAATCGCCGCACGCGCCGCTTTGAGGATATTCTTGCCTTGATGACAAGCCCCAAGCAGTGTGGCGTGGTCTCTGTTATCACACGGGCTGCGGAGCGTGCGCGGGAGTTGCGTGAGTTATACCTGGCGCTGGCAGAGGTACCGTCCTCCGTCGAAGCCCGCCTTGACGTGCTGTTGCATATCAAATGGACCGTGAAGGAATTTGACTCCCCCTTAACGCAGCAAATAGTGGAACTTGTGGATCGTGAGTCTGACTTGCTGCAACGTGGTCGTACAGCGTGCTCACTTAAGGGGCTACGTGCGCGTCTAGAGCATTTGTTTAAGCGCTTTGTTGCCACACCGGAGTTCAACCCGGCAGTGGACGAAGTCGTTACCGGTCCAACATTAGGAACTGTTCACGGTGGTGAAGCGGCCTCCACGATGGCTGCACGGCGGCGCCTCAAACCGTCCAACGTGGTGTAAAACAGAAGAGAAAGATGATGTGTAGCAATGCAATCAAGGCAAATTGATGTCTCGTTCTCCTGTCCATCCTTGTTCGGGAAAAACATAGCGAGAGTGAGAGAATCAGAAGAAATTTCGCCCGTGAAAGCGTTGGAAGCTACTGTATGTACCATACTTACTGAGAGGAGGTTCGTGCAAGCCGTTTCCTTCCCCCCACCCACCCACCCACCCACCTTTTTTTTTTTTTTTTTTTTTTCGCTACCCAAGTAATGGGCTATTGGCATATGTAGAGAA
>NW_021706075.1:0-5476 GCF_003719475.1 Trypanosoma rangeli
GTCCGCCGCGAGCTTCCATCACTGTTCCTCTCATCAGCGGTGAGGCGTCAGCCGGAAAACAAGTGAGAAAAACCTCCATTAACTTTCGGGCCACGCCATCATCGGAGTTGGAGCCCACCACCTCCATATGCGGCAACGACTCCCCCAAGCGTCGCTGCCCGTTGCTCATGATGCACCCCTTCGCCACGGAGTCGAGCATTTCCATGTCGGTCATGCTGTCACCAAAGGCAATGACGTCCCGTTCGGGATCAAAGTTTAGGATCCTGCCAATTTCCCGGATCGCCGTAGCCTTCGATACCCCTGCGGCAACGACATCCAGGCACGTATCTGACACCAACGCGGCCACTGCACGTCCATGAAACAATTCACTGATTTCATTCTCGTAGCGGTGCAATATCTCTTGGTCCGTGCATAAAAAACTCACTTTGGCGACAGCGGTGGTGGGAGACGTCCCAAGAAGATCTGAGTGCACTTCCGGCAGCGCTGCCCAAACTCCACGTCACCCATGTCCTCCTGAGGTATTGTGAAAAACAAAACCCCTTCCTGTCGGAGCATACGCTTAGCTTAAGCTGCTCGAGGTGCACCGTGGCTTCCTGCAGCATAGCCCTTCGTGCCAGCAGCACAACATCAAAAAGTTTCTGGCATTCGAACACAAGCTGCTGCCTCATGTGCTTTGCAGAGTTCAAACTGTTTCCTTAGCTCCAAATGCATTGTTTGCTCTGACTGAAGCGCCTCGCGGTAAAGTTGCCGCTTTTCCTCCCTACACTCCTCGTACAACGCCGCAGTTCGCTGACAAAGCAATACATGCTGTTCCTTGCGCCAGCGCGCCTTTGCCTCCCGCAACGCGGCAGAACGCCTCATGTACGCACGGTACGCGCTTGTGAGCAGCAGGGCAAGTCGCCGGCACATTCTTTCGCAATTTTCGCGATTGCTGCGTACCCTCGCAAGGTAGCCGCGTCCGCAGCTCTGCAGCCGAAGACAAAACTTTGCAAGCGCCTCGTTTCTCTGGCGTTCCATGATGGGAAACGCCTCGGCCTTCATAAACACCTTCGTCTTCCCGAGCTGTGCCATGATCTTGTTGTTTACCTTGCACGCGGTAAGAATCACCTGCGCTAATTCACGACCACTCCTTCCCTGAGCTTTACTGCCAATAATAATCATGTAGCGCGCGTTAAACTTATCAAAGAGGTTTCGCACCGGGTATCCGGCCTTGCGTACCTTCACCGTTCCCAACACCCCACTGGACTCAAGCTGCCGCATTGTTTGCACCCCGTCAAACATTAATGGCTTTTTTGCCGGGTGCGGCTTAATGCAGCGAATCCAGTGCGGGTTGGTACTGTTAATCACCTCCATAAGTGCTGCAAGTTGTCCTTTGAAGAAGGCGCCAACTGTCAGTCGCTTGCTGCGCGTTTCAGGTGGAAGTGGAGGTTCCAGAAGCTCCCGGATGAGGGGGTCCTTCGAATTCCGCATCAAGCGCTTCACCCCGTCTTTGAGCGTGTCTCGGTTCTTCTCCAGCCAGCCATCAACATTGTACGTGACGCTTGCGGCGTAGTGGTGAATGATGAACGTGTCACGACTCACTTTCTTCTTTTCAAAGAAGGAACTTTTTCCTGTGTGCGCCTGGTGTAGCTTCTCAAGGAAGGCAAGCTCACTGCCCTTCCCGAGAGTACACTCCTCGTCCAGCAGGGCAAGAATACCGCCCTTGCCTACGATAAGCCGCAGACATGGGGCGTTGTCAGGGCACGTCACCGCGGTGACGTCAATGCCCTCCTCGCGGCATTCGTCCATGTCCTTCTCAAAGATGTACTTGTTGTAGTGATTTTGGAGTGTCTCGTTCGTCAGGTTGATGCAGAGCTGTTCAAAGCTGTTCCTCGTAAAGTTCTCAAACCCAAAAATGTCCAAGAGACCAATCCAGTTTCCTTCCGCCGCAACATCGCATATCTGATTGCTCTTGTCGACGAGCCAGCCAAAAAGGCCGTCATACAAGGCCTTCACGAGAGCGTCACGTGCGTCGACAGCGAGCGTAGGCCGCAGTAGCTTGATAGTTTCGGTTTTTTGCACAATCAGCGTCGTGGCCACCATTTCTTGTCGCAGTGCTGCCTCGTCAACGCGCCAAAGGCGCACGGCGTCCCTCAGGTACTTTTCAGTTGCCTGCCGCACCTGCGCCCCCTCGCCATCCGCGTCAAACATGACGTTCAGCAAGGAGAGAATACCACCCACGCACGCCCAGACGGAGTGCACCTCCTCCTTCCGCATACCAATCTTCCTCATGGCACCAACGACGTCATTGTAGTCTGCAGCCGTGTCGTACTCCGAGTTGTGCAGGCACCCGCCTGCGTTCAGACTCGTGTACGCGGTCTCGCTTGCAAGCTCCAGCGTCTTGCGCATTGCTCCACGTACCAGCAGGTAAAAACTGTGGTACACCCGCTCGTTCTCCGCCGCGGTAACAATGCGGGATTTCTCCAGCAGGTACTTCGTCGTCTCTGCACCGACGAGTTGGGCCTTTGCGTTAAACTTCACCTTCATAAACTTGCCGAAGCGGGAGCTGTTGTCGTTGCAAAGGGTTCGGGCATTCCCAAAACACTCCAAGATGGGCGAACAGGCCCCCAACTTCTCCCCCACCTGCAGGCTCGCCGCCCGTTCCGCCTCGGTGCCTTCCAAACAAGACACCTGCGCGAGGTACTTTATCACAATCTTCGTCGCCTCTGTCTTTCCCGCGCCGGACTCGCCGGAGACGAGGATGCACTGATTCACGCAATCCGAGACCATGTCGTAGTACGTGTTGTGCGCCTGCGCCCACGAGTGCAGCAGGTTCTTCTCGATCACAGGGCCCTCCCGCAGGTAGCGGCTCATGTTGTGGTCCTGTGGTACCATGGAATGTTGAAGTTAAACGGGTTGATCGCCACCACAATGGCGCCAATGTTCGTGTAGATGATGTCGCGAAAGTAGCGAAGATAGAGACAGCGTAGCAGCGGGCCGTCGTGCAGCACCGTGAGCGAAAGCAGGTCATCCGGCTCCTCGTCCAGCAGATCATCGCGACAGGGAGCGACACGGTCCTCCGCCACACCGTGAAACGTCTCGCCAATACACCGCCGCGCTGGGTCGTTCGTCTTTACCACATACCCCTTCGCCTCCCTCGCAGTGACACTGGCAACAACCCACGACTCCAGCGGGTGGTCAAAAAAAACAAGGAGAGCCTACGGCAAGATGCATCTTCCTTCCCTGAGGCACAGCAAAAAAAAAAAAAGAACAACAGAAATAATAACAATAGTCAATAAATCCACCACATCACATTTCTGCGGGTCCATCATCAGCATACAACCACGAATACATCATTCACAAAGCAACACCTCAGCAGCTAAATGATGGCAAAACTCACACAAACACCACTGCCACTGGTGAGCAGCGTGTGGAGGTCGCGGGTCGCACGCAGCGCAGCGTCCCCACCTCCAGCTGCCCTCCGCCAGTCGCAATGAATGTGAATGGTGTCATCTCCAAGTCTGGCCTCAATGGGTATCCTGTGGAGCGGCATCGATGTATACAGCCGCCAAGGGACCTGTAATGCTGAGGCGTGTGCGTGGCCAGTCCACTCTCCCGAAGGCAAGTCCGCCGTTGGTGCAATGGGTGTTGGTGCTCCACGACGGTGCTACCTGCGGTGGTCGCGTAGTGCGCATTCCCCGCGCCCGCCGCTCAGTGCGTTAGTTCTCGTCACGCGTACAGTCAGGTGTATAATTAAATTGACACATCATTGGCAGGCATGGCGCGGCGCCCACCCCACCCCACCCACCCTGGAACACTGCCCACGCACTCCACAGGGGAAGCACTAAGCAGCCAAGAGGACGGCGACAACAAACGCCAGCCTTCGCTGTGAGGAGGAAATAAAGAGGGGGGAGAGTGAAAGAAAGAGAAAGAGTGGTACGGGGGGCACACACGTCAGTCCCGTGCCTGTGGTAGGTAGCTTGTTGCACGGAGGTGTAAGTCACTGTCGCATTCATACAAATGCCTCGATTGATCGCATCATGATGGTTCTGGTGGCTCGCGTTGACGCCGTCGGTGCAGCTCTTGCGGGCCCGATTGAGACTGTCACGGCACAGAAAAAATCATATACAGCCGCCGCCTCACCCACGGAGCACGCTTCACTCGCTCACGCACGCAGGACACACTCCCCGCAAGTTTAACGGCAGCGGGATCTAGGGCAGCACAGGTGCAGGCGAGGTGATCGTTGTAAACACGGCGCCTGTGTTTTCGCTGGCCGTCAGCATCGATGGCAGTGGACACACCGCGGAGGAAGGTGACCGAAAGAGGGTGACTGGGGTGACAGGGCGGCGGCACACGGCTCCTGCAACAGCAACGGAGGAGAGCCGAACAAAAGGTGCCAAACAGCATGCTTCAACATCCCCTTCTGAGAGGGCAGCAGCGCGTCTGAGAGCCGCGGTGGCTTTTGACTTCATTCCTGTGCTATTGGAAACGCCACTGAATGTATTGTCACACGGATGAACTGGACCCACTGCGCTGGCCACGTAGAACATGGGCGAGAGCAGCTGCCTAAAGCACAGAACAGCCCATGCCCTACGTTTCCCTATGCAGAAGATGAATAGAAATGAGACCATTTAGCTTCGTGTTCAGCGTCAGCGAGGTATGCTAATTCATCAGCCAAGAAAGAGTCCGAGGCATGCTTTGCCGGCAGTCATAATCACCACGTCGCCGTGAAAAAAGGCGGTGCTGGAGATGCCCTCAACCTGCTTCTCGTGCAGGGCGGAAAGAATCGGATTGGGTGCGTCTTTTTAGCTTGCTCTTTTGTAAGGTCCGTACAGAACTGAATTTTAAAAAGAAAATGCCGTTCTGGACACATTCTTAGCAAGCGTCCGCAGGAAGCAACAAATCCACTGCTAACAAGGCAAAAGTTACGAAATACCAAAGTTGAACGGGATAGGGGAAGGCGGTCGCAAGGGAGTGAGTCGGGTGTTCCAGAGAGTTATTGCTTTGACTTCACGAACTTCGTGCCAGTCCGCCGCGAGCTTCCATCACTGTTCCTCTCATCAGCGGTGAGGCGTCAGCCGGAAAACAAGTGAGAAAAACCTCCATTAACTTTCGGGCCACGCCATCATCGGAGTTGGAGCCCACCACCTCCATATGCGGCAACGACTCCCCCAAGCGTCGCTGCCCGTTGCTCATGATGCACCCCTTCGCCACGGAGTCGAGCATTTCCATGTCGGTCATGCTGTCACCAAAGGCAATGACGTCCCGTTCGGGATCAAAGTTTAGGATCCTGCCAATTTCCCGGATCGCCGTAGCCTTCGATACCCCTGCGGCAACGACATCCAGGCACGTATCTGACACCAACGCGGCCACTGCACGTCCATGAAACAATTCACTGATTTCATTCTCGTAGCGGTGCAATATCTCTTGGTCCGTGCATAAAAAACTCACTTTGGCGACAGCGGTGGTGGGAGACGTCCCAAGAAGATCTGAGTGC
>NW_021706075.1:5501-20798 GCF_003719475.1 Trypanosoma rangeli
CCTCTCATCAGCGGTGAGGCGTCAGCCGGAAAACAAGTGAAAAAAACCTCCATTAACTTTCGGGCCACGCCATCATCGGAGTTGGAGCCCACCACCTCCATATGCGGCAACGACTCCCCCAAGCGTCGCTGCCCGTTGCTCATGATGCACCCCTTCGCCACGGAGTCGAGCATTTCCATGTCGGTCATGCTGTCACCAAAGGCAATGACGTCCCGTTCGGGATCAAAGTTTAGGATCCTGCCAATTTCCCGGATCACCGTAGCCTTCGATACCCCTGCTGCAACGACATCCAGGCACGTATCTGACACCAACGCGGCCACTGCACGTCCATGAAACAATTCACTGATTTCATTCTCGTAGCGGCGCAATATCTCTTGGTCCGTGCATAAAAAACTCACTTTGGCGACAGCGGTGGTGGGAAACGTCCCAAGAAGATCTGAGTGCACTTCCGGCAGTACACCAAACTTTGCCAGCATCTGCTCGTCGCTCATGAAGGGATGATACAAACATAGTCTTCCGGTTTGGTGCGCTATTACAGTCACGGCCTGCACGGTGTCGTCGCCGTGATCACGAAGGCCAAAGCACTCATAAAGGGCCCTGACGATGTCGTCATCCAAATTCCTTGAGAGAATCATTTCTCCCTTTGGATTTTGCACTCGTGCGCCATCGGAGGAGACAACATAAATACCCTCGTACCCAACAGACAGTGAATTGCAAGTACCGCTGGCCTCGTGCCTCTTCATGTAGTGCTGTAGCAGGTCACGTCTTGTGTCCTCAACGGCAAGGTGGATTTGATCTGTCACGAGGATTATATGGACCCCACATGTGGAAAGCTCGTACAGTGTGTCCTTTGTCCGCTCAGTGAGACGGCAGTTGGGATCAAGGATCGTGCCATCCATGTCGCTGGCCACCACGGTGAAGGCTCCGCCAGCAAACTTGCTGCGGCACTTGTCACCGGATGGCGTACTCACATCGCACTTTTTTCTCATGAAGACAGCTGACTTTAACGCAGTGATTTTCTCCATGTCCCTGTCTGCATATGTTTACATATAGCTGTGTGTGTGATTCGCCTTCTCTCAATTTTACACGTGAGGGGAACCTATTCACGCAATCGGGAAACGAACCAATACATCGGTAACATGCATCCAGATCACAGAGGGAAAGACGGCGTGTGTCGCCTCCATAACAACAACAGTAAAAAGATGTTCCGCCGCAGCGTACTCAAACTTTATCCTCCTCCAAACAGGGTCATTTCTTGTCCATCTTGTTTACACAGCCACCCGGAGAACATGCTGAGAATGAGAAGGTGAACGAAGAAGAAAAAGTAAAACAAAAAAAAATGGAATGGTGGATAAGACAACACACACACAAAAGACGAGCTGTCTGGCGCAGCAAAAGCGTAAACTCTCAGTGATACGCGCATTGGCAAGTAATGCACTTCTTCTCTTCCTCGAGAGAGGGGCCCTCGCTCGCCGTACCTCCCGCGGTGCTTAGTGTCCGTGTTGGTATTGCCCTACTCTACGCCTTGCGCTTTGTAATATTTATGGCGGTGAAGTTTGGGGAAGAAACAAGGGTGCCGGGTCCGCCGCCTGCTTCCCACAGCTCATGGAGATTGCCCACCCTGTCCGCGCCTACGCCATATTGGGTAGAGAAACCGCGCGGGTGGCAACAATTCCTCTTCACACTGTTACATTCACTTGAGTTCAGGTGCCAGCAGTGGTATCTGTCTCCATACACATTTATGTATGCAGTGTTATGCATCTACCTGCTACCGCTACAAATAGAAGAGGGAGGTCGCTGTCAAGTAATAAAATCATTACGATGTGTGGGGACCAACAGCTTGGACGGCGGCGGACATGCCACGTGCATCAGGTTCTCCCACATCAATTTGGGTCGCAATAAAGCGGCCATGTTGAACTGCATTCGCTGCGATTCACGCCGCGTGGTCGACGTTAGCAACATGAAAACATGGAATATGGCAAGCCCCCCAACAAGGAGCAGGACGAGAAGTAATGTGACGAACAGAAGCACCAAAACGGCAACAACTAAGGGGTTCTCGTCTCCCGCGTCATGTACGAGTGAATAATGCCCGGCGCGATTCGAGGTGTTATTTATCGCTTCTCGTCGCTGTTGCGCCGCTGCAAAGCTGCCAATAAACAAGGAGCGGCAGACCCAAAAAATCCCCATGGCCGTCGCACTACTCACCGTCACAAGGTACAACACAAACCAGCGAAGACTCCTCCGACCGACGCATCCGCCGATCACGACGCAGTGATGATCGTGCTCCTCCACGCAGACGTTGCACTGGTAGCAGTGCGAGGTACGTGGGGGACGCCGCACCCCACACACACGACAAAGCACCAAATCTTGAGCGTCATGCAGAGGATCTGGTTCACCACGACGAAGCCGCGGATACACGCCCGGGTCCGTGCAGGTGACCAGGAATGCAGAAATGAAGGCGGTGGAGAGGAATGCAACCAAGATGCACAGCTCAAAAGCGCCCAAATCATTCCACAGTGTAAACACCACGCCAAAGACAATGGCTAGCGTGGTGAAGGTTGGAAGGCAGCACATGGCGGCATCCGGGCTCCAGAAGAAGGTGACACCACAACATTTGCACCGCGCGATGCAACCCAGCGCCGCAGCCGTGTCGTTATACCTATCCTCTTGTGGTGCCACAAACACTTCCACTGCCTCCATGCGTACCCCCCCCCCCTCTAGCCACTAGATATAAGCCAACAAAGACGCAAAGCAAAACGTGGACAAGCAAAAACAAAAAAAAAGGTGGGGATTATAAACATCGCTAGAAAAGAAACAAACAGATAGCAAAACAATTAAAGAGATAAATGGGCATAGATGGGCAACCCTTGTCAGGGGCGACTCACAAACGCCCCTCTCTCCCCTCTTCCTCCTCTCAGTGAACATGAGAGAGGAAGGTGAGTTAGCAGCAAAAGGGAGTACTGCCAATGCAGCACACCGGTTTCTCTACCGTCGAACGTGAAAGCAGCAACAACCCCTTCTCGATCAGAACGGGCCTCACCTCACATTTTTTTTTTGTTCTTTCCCCTCCGTGTTCTCCTTTTCAACCTATTGATGTTCTTTTTGTTTGCTCGCCCTTCCGTACTTTCCCCTCCAGTTTGATTGTGTGTGCACACACGTTCATACATGAGAAGGCTTTTCAGTTTTCCTTCCCTCGACAGAGCCTGTGTGGGAACTGCATTCTCCTCACAAACACAGAGACAGAAAGGAAAAAGGATAAATAGGAATGAACCAAAAAAAAAAACAATAGTTTAAAAAAAAACATGGGCGGGCCTCTTGACTTCTTCCCCTCGTCGCTGTTGTGTATCTATAAAGTGCCTTGTAAAAAGGCAGTGGTTGCCGTGTGGCTCTACACGACCTTTGCGTACGCCTCTTCGCGCGACGCGTTGTATTTTGCAACGGCCTTGGTGCCTTCGCTCATTGCGTGCTTGGCGAGTTCAGGCGGCAAAAGTAGACGGGCAGACGTTTGAATTTCACGTGCAGTTAATGTCTTCACATTATTGATGCACGCCACGTGAACAGCCTCGCTCTGAATCTTGCTGTACATATCTTCAATGAAGGACGAGAGCACCCGCACGGCCGCCTTGGAGAGCGTCCCACGCTTGTACACGTGACGCAGGGTCCGATGAATGTACAGATCCCATCGCTGTTGCTTCTTGCCGCGGCGCACCCCTCCCTTCTTCTTACTGCCTGAAGTCTTCTGGGTGGTGCCTGTGAGTCTTTTACCCTTACCTTTCCCGCCCATTGGCAGAGGCCGCTTTCCCCCCTTCGTTGGTGGCATGTCTCGTTACTTGCCTGCCCGTTTCCTTTTTTTTGTGTGTATTTGTTTCTCTCTCACTGTGTCTTCCTCTTTTCACCCTTTTTTACTTCTTGGGTATCCTCACTTCACTGCCTCCTTCCCACGGCAGGCGAAGAAGAGAAGAAGAGAAGAAAAGAAGATGTGATGAAAGGAAAAATGTCACACGTATGCGGGCACAGACAGGCAGGCTTGGAATGCGAAAGGGGAGTGAGTGGGCCTCGATCAATCTGCCAGCAAAGGCTCCAAACGCGTGTTACCAACAGCAAAAAAAAAGGAGGCTTCCGCCTCATCATTCACAGCCAACAACAAACCAAACCACCACCACCAACACCACTGAAAATGTCGCTGCATTTATGTAGAAAAAAACAAAACATAAATACAAGCAAATAAACAGTCTCAAACGCCTGAAGAAAACTCCTCCGGCAGCGAGGATGCGACACGGCACACTGCTCTGTGGCCGCGAGCCATCAACAACCAACGCCACCTGGCGCAGTCCCAAAAAAAAAAAAAAACGTGTACGCTACAGAGTACACATCATCCTGTTCTCTCCCTCTCCCCTCGTTCTCCTGTTTCTTCCTCACATTCAATTCCCGCGGATGCCCCACCACAAAAACTCACCGCCTACTCACCCCCCTCCCTTTTTTTCTCTTGTTTTCGTCGCTTTCTTGCCCTTCCTGGTTTGTGTGTGTGTTCTTCCCGCAAGCTTTTCTTTCACTTCTGGTGTGAGAAGCACCACCGGACGCCACTCTTACCCCACCATCTCCCCACTTCTTTTCTATCCAACCTTGTTGACACCCACACCCACACCCGCAAAGCTCCCACCTCCTTTCCTCAATGGCCGCTGAAATCAACGCAACCTCAGAACTGGGAGCCCCGTCGTTTCTTCACCACTGGCTCAAGCCCAGACATGCCACACCCACCCTGTTCACGGATCCGCTTGTCGTACGGAAGCTGCAAGGAGTCAACGGGGTTGCCAGCCTCTTGCGGAAGCAAGCGCCGCTGCTGTTCCAAGATCAGACAATTACGGGCAATGCCCAAAACCGCCTCACGCAGGTACACGTACTCGCCAGGAGTATTATAGACGAAGGCGCTGATGCGTGCGTAGAAGCGTCCCTCCACCCGCTTGATGGGGACTTCCAGCCTATATACGTCATGCAGGAGGTCCTGAAGGTACTTTGCCGTCAAGTACGGACCCTGCAACGCCTCCGGCAGCTCCACAAGAGACATAAAAGGGGCATGCCGAGCCACCGGTCGCGTGCCAAAGTGGGATGTAAGCATTTTTGCAGCTGATTGGAGCAAGTGGGCACAATAATTTTGTACACGCTCAATCCCCTGTATACGCCAAAAGTCAATAACTGCTGGAACACAGTGATATGCGCCGTAGTCGCGTGTGCCATCCCATATAAACTCCGAGAGAAATCCATCACCAGCACCATGGGAACGAACAACAGAGTAAAACGAGCCTAAAAGTGAATTGTGAACCCACATAAATCCGACTGACTTGGGAATGGAAAACCACTTGTGAAGATTTCCAACAAATACACTTGGCATCGACTCCGCCGCTAGCTCATTAAAGTTCAAAGGCAGCTGCAACGGGGCGTGCGCTCCATCCACAATAATCGTTGTCACCCCACGACGCCTCAGTGCGGGGATAAGATGTGTAAACACCGGCATGCAAAGAGCGGTGGTGGATGTAACGTAATCAAATACAGCAGCTGTACAGCCGTTTGGTAACTGTCTACATATTTCCTCTGTGAGGGCCACATCGTCGCCCATAATGGAGGTATCATGCAAATACTTTGTAAGTGGAACCTCATGCAGGGTGGCGCCCACCTGCTTGCAGCGGAAGTACATCATCTTGTACACAGAAAGGTACTCGGTGTCGAAAAACACAACAACATCGTCCTTTCCAATCAACTGCATCGCACAGTTCAGCGCAAAAGTTGCATTTTGAAGCAACACAATTTGTTTCGGGTTCGCGTTCAAAAACTCTGCCAGCCGTCTCACACTGTACACAACAATCGGCAGCAGTTCTCGATCCATGTACTCCACCACCTGCCGTTCCATCAGTTCCTCGTAGCCGTGTTTGATCGCCAAGGCGCCGCGAAGCGTCCCTCCAAAGGCGCCATGATTAATGAAGACATACTCAGGTGTGACTGAAAAGTGCTCCTGACGAAAGGGAAGGCCAAATTCGCACCGCTGAACAGGCCGGTTCCAAATCCCCATCTTTTCCTCCTCATCCTTCGCAGCCCCAAGCTGACAGAGCTCACTGTGCCCCAGCACTCTCTTCGCGAAGGGCGGCAGCCGTGGGGGGTGGTACGCTTCACTCCTCCTGGCGATGATGTCCTCGACATTTCCAGAGTGAAAAGAACCAAACCCCTCGTAGGTGGAAATGTTATGCGTAAAGGCAGCATCGTCCAACGCACCTAGAAGCTCGCTAAACTTGGGCTCGATACTGGCGGTGGACCACATATTCGCCTCGTCTGATGAGGACTCAGTAGGTGCCGAGACGTCCTGCATGCAGGCAAAGGAGAAAAAAGTAATTTGTTTCAGCTTAGTAAAAAGTGGCTTGCGGAGACTGCACAAAGTTCTTGGAAATGTAATCTCGGAAATGCTTATATAACTTAGATGTACACCTAAGTAATACTCCTATTGGTATTAAGCTGACTCTGAGGCCGCTCATCTAAGAATAAAAAGAACATATATCAGAAAGTCATTAAAGAAGAATTAGAGGCAGCAGCAAAACGTCCAAGCTAACATGGAAAGATGCATGCGCACGTCTACTTCCATGTATGCAGGCCATTGTATGTGCTCTCCGAGGATACTTAGGAAAGTCAAAAGAAAGAGAGGTCAAGAAAAAGGGAGAAAGGGTTCTACCTTTTGCAGAAAGATAAGAGTACACAAAACTATGAAAACCGGAAGATTGGCTTCGGCGGAGACGGTTTCACAGCAAATGTTTTATTCAACGCAAGCTCTTGCGCAATGTCGTGCACATACGATGGCGCTGGATGCACCTCGGGATGGAATGTGAGTTGCTTCTCCTCCTCTCGGCTCCTCGCCTCATATTCCATCTGAAGTGCAGCCGCACGCTTGCAAGCATGTCGATGCAGATACCGTTGAATGGTCTCATGCGTGACGTCTTCGCCAAAAAGAATATCAGCGAGTCTACGTGAGCCGGCGCTGACAGCCGGCCTGTCAGAGACTGTGTCGCCCTCTGTCGCCTCACGTTCAGCACGCAGCTGCGCCAAACGCAGCTGCCTTCGCAGTTCAAACAAGTAAAGGTCCTTCAAACTCCGCTTCATATTCCGCGACCGGTTGTTGATGCGCGGCGACGGGTGCAGTGATGCGGTGTGAGCACGACCTCCCTTCACGCCATCTCCAGATCCGTCAATCACATGCTGTGCGAGCGTTTCGCTTCGTGTCACCTCTCCACGAATTTGAGGTGCCATGGCCGATGCAATGCTTCTCCTGCGTGTCCCAGGCGCCAGCTTTGGGCGGAACGTGAGCTCCGTGTTATGCATTAAGGCAATTCGTTGAAGGTTTTCTTCCCGGCGGCGACTCGTTTCCTCCAGGCGTTGCAGAAACGCATCAGGTACTTGACGTTCGTTTCCGCTCTTTTGCTCCCTACGGTACTCACGCGGCTTCTCCACTATTTGTTGATGGTGGTGTCGCTGCTGCTCCTTTCGCCGTGATGACGCGGACGCCGCTCGGCTCAGTCGCACGTGGACTGGCGTGTAAAGGTAGCGGCTGAGATGTTCTGACATGGACGAGCTACGCAACCGACTTGTTACGGGCCTAAAATTAGATGCCTCAGCAGCACCATTTTCCACGTTAACCTCACGTGATCGCCGCGTCGCGGCCTGCATGTAGCGAGGCGCCACGTCTGTCGCGTTGATCTGCGGGTGGAACGTTAACTCCTCCTCCTGTTCGGCCCTGTACCACGTATCCCGCTCCCTGGAGCGCCGGGCGCTGGGGTACACCAGCAGGCTACGGCCACCCGTCGGAGTTGGCCGGCTACCGCGAGGAGTGCGAGGGACACTCGGCACAGTTTGGTGTCTGTCTACTCTAATCCTTCTTGCACTGCCAGCTCCACGTTGGGGCCCGTCAGCGTCGGTGAGGCTATCTACGTCGCCATCCTGTACGCCCTCCGTTGCTGCCCCGTCCTCGCATGGGGAGGTGCAGCGGTGGTGGTAGAACTGCGACAGGCACGCCTCCTCTAATCTACTCTGCATCTCCGCAAAGGCCTCCTTCTCCGCGTCCGTCATCATTAAAATCTCATCGTCAAGGATCGAGCTTTCATCCCCGCCCAACTCAAGGGCTCGGTAGTAATCCCCAAGCACAGGGCCGCCACCGTCACCATCTCCTCCGCAAGCAGCGGCAGCGGCATCAAAGCCTCCCGTAAACAATGGAGAAGACGCCCTCTCGCGGCAGGGCATCACTCCTTTTTTTTTTTGCTCTTTACCTTCACGTTTGTGCGTGTCTCAACGATAATGCGTCTTCACAGGGGCAGGGTTTTCCAGCACATGGATGCGGCAACAAAAAGTTGGGAAGGGAGAATGGCGTCCAAGCAGCAGCCGCCAACCACCCCAACAGGAGGCAACAAAGGCAAAAAAAAAGCACTCACATATGACAGTCAAAGAGATGGAGATGCACACACCGCAACAGCAACCTCCTCATAGCCACCCAATTCCCATCTTCATATGTTTTCACTCGGCAAACACCATTTTTTATTCTTTTTTTTTGTTTTGTTTCTGTGCGAAACTTCAGACAAAAACTGGTAGGTCCCTGCGGGTCTCTCCGGCATCCGCTAGAAAAAAAGAAAAATAATAATAATACATGTACAAGAAAGAAAAAAAAACAGTCATATTGTTTCATTTTCGTGGGAAGAGTTGTTCGCTTCCTTGTACATTCGTTCATTCATTTGCGTGTTTGTTGCCGATATCACAGCAGTAGCGTCGACTGCACATGGGATACGCATGCAGTCCAAGGGATAAGACAGACAGCAGCGCACATCCCACGTGCGTGCTTCGCCGATACATATCCAAGCAGAGCTAGCGGCATGTAAACAAGCCACGAGGCGACAAGCGTCGATGGCAGCACATCTAACACGATGCGTCGTTCCACTGACATGGCGTTGTATCGGCCCCTTGTGTCTGCACCTGTTTCATATGCGCGGAGGAAGCTTGGGTCGGTGAACCCCTTACGGTAGGCCGTCATGGCGTTGTGGTAAAGCAGCAACATCAGTGGGGTCATAAACAGTTGTTGGGCGGCCAGCGCCAGAAATGACTCAAGCATGCGTTTCTCCGTCTTGCCCAAAACCCGGGTGCACAACATGCGATGCTGCACCACAAGAGGAGATATCAAGAGACCGAACGCCGCGGAGAGACCCAGGCGGGGCTGGTCCAGCATGGCCATCATACCAGCCATGGAGCGTCCCTCAGAACTTATCGGCTCACTCCCCTCAAGGCGCCGTCGCAAAGCATGTTTGTGGGCGCCGTAGAACTGCGCAAAGAAATCGCCCGCCGACCACACTCCGACGGAAACCACTGCCTCGCGAAACAAGCCTGCCGCCATGATGTTACCGCTGCCCACCACCAACAACTGCGGCAGCGTACCAACCGCAACAGACAGAGAAGCATGAGAAAAAGAGAGATAAAGGCAAAGTGGCCACTGGGACTGGCATTGAAGGCAAAGTCGTTGCAGGCAACGGTGCAGCCCAGGGTGTTGGGAGAGGCGTCGGGCGCCAGGCAGAAAAAGTAAATGTGCACAGAACGAGGGGGCGGAGGTGAGGAAAGTCGAAACACAAACAAAAGCAATAAAAACTACATGGCTTTAGAGCAAAGGCAAACACAAAAAAACAAAAGGGGGGGAAAAAAAGGAATGTCCATCAGTAAAACAGGGTTCATAATAAAATAAATAGAAAAGGCCCAGTGAGTAAAAACAAGAAAAAAAAACAAGTCAAGCTAAAACACACACACCCACACAGAAAGAAAGAAAGAAAGAGAGAGAAAAAAAAAGCACTGCTGGTTCCATGTATCAGCTTCAAGGTCTTTTTTTTTTTTTGAACACCCTCATAGTTCGTGTATTGTCTTGTCTTTTTTCTTTTTTTTTTTTTTCCTTGAGGAGGGGCTGAGCTCCCCTCTTTTTTAACTCTCAGCCTCCCCCTCACCAGCTCACTGTGTGATGCGTCGTCGGTTTCACTCACCCCTGACCAACAGATCCTTCTCCTCTCCGCTCCTCAAGCAACTTTTCAAATTTCCACAACGCCCCCATAAATCCCGGATTTGGTTGAGCAGCTGGCCGTGCCTTCCTGATAAAGTCGAGGGCCTCATCGCGCGTCATGTTGCACCGACTCATCAAATATGCAGCCGCGACAGTCACAGAGCGAGAAAGTCCCGCAAAACAGTGGAGGAGGACACCTTTATTTTTCTCCCTAGCCTCGTCAATGAAGGTGAAGGCCTGCTCAAAGAGTTGCTGGATATCCTCACCAGGAATGTCTTCCACCGGTAACACAAGGTGTTTCATGCCTGGATCCACCCTAACTTCCATGCCTCGCGCAATACTGAGTATGTAATCAATGTTGAGATCACGATAGACGGTTCGGGTCTGTGCAGTGCGGAGCGAACCAAGATACATAAATCCCAGCACCCTGTCAGGGTAAATTTTGTGGAATTGAACCTCTAACCAAGGCATTGTAGTGTCCCAACGTTCGTCCAACACTTGTTTCACAAAGCATGGCCTGTTGTCCACCTTTAAAATGACACGATTCTCACCATTATGATTATTGTTACTACCGTGGCGCTGCGCAACGGTGGAGCGAAGTAGTTGACCAGTGGGCACTGGGGCCTCCAGCATTTTCTCATTCTGGCCAATAAATATTTTACTCAAAAGCGGGCAGTGTATAAAGAACTCCACAGGGAATGCCTGTAATTCATTGAACTCCAAACCCACAAAGTTAAGGGCGGGTAGCAGTGGCTGCTGATTAAGGTCCAGCCCGTCAAAAGGTATGGCGGTGATGTTGTTGTGGTCCAAAAGCAGCACCTCAAGCTTGGGCAAGACGAGTAGTGACTGAGGGACTGCTTTCAGCTGGTTGGAGTTTGCGTCGAACTTGACAAGGTGGCGGCAGCAGCGGCCCTCGAAGAGGCTCTCAGGCAGCTCGGTAAGCTGGTTGCCGGAGAGGACGAGAGTCACCAAAGTCTCGAGGGGCAAACTAGCGGGAACCTGAGGCAGCAACATCTGCGAGAGGTTGCACTCGCCACTCTCGGCCGCGTGTTGAATTTCCTCCTCGAGCTCCACCTTCATCTCATCCTGGGCGGGCGGGAAAAACTTCTTCGCTTTGGCTGGCTTGGCAAGCAACAGGGACGCCGACGAGCGTGAAGAATCCGCCGAGTCCATATCCACTTCTTGTTCCAATTCCAAAAACACCGGGGAATCCATGCAGACAGTAAAGTCATAATCGTCCATCTTCCGCCTGCGACTTCCACCCCTAGTTTCCCCGTCGTTCTGCCGATAAACGCCGTTCCTCTCGTGGTGATGGCTGCGCCACCAAAAGGTCCGTGCGAGGCGCCCTCGTCCGCTTCCTCAAAAGTAAAAAAAAAAGCAATAAAGAGGGTTCCTTGCAGCAAGGATGGGGTGCGGCACAAAAGCAGTGACGTGTTCACCCAGTTCTACGCACTTGAATCCTTTCTACAGAGAAGGGGCCGATGTGAGAGAACACTCCGACCAATCCACCAATGAAACTAAGAGTTTTAAATAAATAAATATAAACAAAACAATGTAATGAATTCCGCAGAGAAGTTCAAGGTACACCCGCCGCCACGGCAATCAGTCCCCCACCCACCTTCCCCGAAGCAACCATCACACACGCCCACACTGCATAAAGGAAGTAAAATTACAGCTTGTTGAATCGAACAGGAGAATGCATATGTATACTTACACAATTTTAGTTAATGACCTCGGTCCCCCCCCCCATCATCGTTGAGTGAAAATTAAGAATGAAGAGAGGCAGCCGTTCGGCAACGGATGGCTTCGCCTCGCTGCGTCTTGTCAGAGGCAAAGTTACATCGCACGGCTGCACCCTCCAACGTGTACGCATCCAGAAGCCTAACAACACGGTCCGCAACCTCCTTCGACTGGAGCGTAACGAACATGTGGCGGTGCTTCGCCCGCGGCTTAGTTGGAAGAAAATCCACCGAATCCACAAGGTCAACGCCTCCACTGCCCTCATCACCTTCCGTTTTCGTCCCATTCACGCCTTCCTCGCTCCGCACATAATACGCGTCAAGAATGGAGCTCACAAAGTCAGTGACATCCTGTGCAGTAAACCTTGCAGGCATGTTGCCAAGAAAGACCGTCCTTCCCCGTCGCTCTTTTCGCGTACGCCAAAAGGTGCCATTTTTAAACTTTGGATCGTGTCGTAGCTTTTCGCCCTGCGTAGGGGACAAACTATTGGCCTCCGCTCCGACAACCTGCGCCGTCGCGGCAGCCGTAGTTGAGGTGGTGCCCTCCTCCTTCGCCACAGCCGCGTTGACCCTAGCGAGCTGCCGTTCGAAGCGCTGTTTTGACTCAAACCGTTTCCGCTCCTTGCGGGTCATCCCCTCCGTGGACTCCACCGCCTCTGCAGGCGCCACTACAACCGCAGTTTCGCGGGGACGTTTCCTGTTCACCGCCGCTGCTCTCTTCTCCATTACTCCCGTGTCTTCCACCTGCTGAGGCGCATGGGCCTGCAATACTTCACTCCTGGGCAACGAAAAGGCAACAGCCGCCCCCTCAACCTCGAGCCGACGCCGCTTCGACTCACGTCGGTTTTTTTTCCGAAGAACTGCACGACTAGGCATTGCAGTGCACCCTTGTGAGCTACACAAAAAAGCAAAAACCAAACACAAGAGTGTGGAGAAAGGATCAAAGAAAAAAAAATGTGTACAAACAAGTGTGGGGGATTATAGAGAATCCGGTTGGTCCCAAATAAAGGTCGAGTGAAAAGCAAATAGAAGAGGGGAGGCGAAAGAAAGTAGAAGACATAGAAAGAAGGAGAGGTCCTCCGCCCCTCAAGCGTGGTTCGATACATTTCGTTGAAAAAAAAAACGAACAAACAAAAAAGGTAATGAGCACACACAATAGAAATAAATAAATAAATGCGCGGGTGGGCAGGGACGGGATCCCCTATTTTGGGGGGCTGGCAGATTGATGGATCACGTAAGCCAAAGTGCCTTGGCTCTGTTTATTAATACCCTGCATCCATCCCTGATATCATTGCTTTCGTTGTGGTTATTTTTTATTTTGCTTTTCGTGCTCGTTTGGGTGTAGGAAGGAGTTGGGGAAGAGGCGGAAATGGGAATGGCTGTGTTGCCTCCTCCTCCTCCTCCTCGTGTACGTGCCGTTTCTCTTTTCCACACTCCCTCCTGCGGTAGGTCCTCGCTGGGATGCGTTACCCGCCACGGCACGCGGCCACGAAAACAACAACAACAACAACAACAACAAACTGGAAGCGCCTAAATATCGTGCCTAATAGACAAAAAGGCCCGTTCATCATCCGGAAGAGACTCCAGGAAGGAGTTGCGCCTCTCCTCCACCATTTCCTTCCTGCGAGCATTTGAAGCAGTGAGGATGCCACCATGGCGCATGTCTGAGACGAGAAGCATGACGCTGGCAAGCAGCGATACGGCGGACGCAGCAATAAAGACCGCCTCAGCCAGCTGATATCCCCGTAGCGTGGGAAGGTGCGGAGAATCTTCTGTACTCACTTGCAAAGATGAAGAACTTGTCGCACCGTTCTGGTCGTTGGTATTTGGTACGTATCTGTCGAGGATGTCCCCCACGATGATGGGGAAGATGGCCAAGCCGATATTCTGCACCGCCGTCATGATGCCATAGGACAGTCCAGTAATATTTTCGCTCACCACCCACGGAATCGAGGGCCAGAGCCCAGAAACAAGCACGCTATAGGAAACTCCCATAGCGATCACCATTACAATGCCAGGAATCATGGTCGTGAAGAGCAGCAGGTGAATTAGCAAAAAAGAGGTACTAGCCGCAATGAGCCAGAGGGTGTTACGCCCCACATTATCCACAATAAATCCGACCAACGGCGATCCTGCAGCCGAGGCCAATTGGTACGCTGAGATGTAGTTAGAAGCCTTTCGGGTGCTGTAGCCGTACTTCACCTCGAAAAAGTTTACGCCGATGCCGATGAAAGGAAAAATTGCGGAATAGCAGAAGACACAAATGGTGGTGAGGATCCAGAACGCAAATGGTAGCCGCACTGCATCGCTGAGCTTCATGACACCATTCCCCGCTTCACGTGGCTCCGGCCGGATGTACCCAATACGCACGGCGTAGATGTCAGCAAAAATCAAAATAAAGCAAGCGCAAAAAGAGACAATGCAAGAAAGAATGCCAACCAACGCGGCTACTTCAACACTCCGGGCCTCGGCAATCATGGGTGAGAAGAGAAAGTTAAACGATGATCCGACGCGCGAAAAACTTATTGTGATACCAAATGCCAGCGCCATGCCACGCCCGTGCTTGAACCACCGTGCGACGTAGCCTGACTGTGCCACCGAAAGAGACTCGCCCCCCAACCCAAATAAGACACGCGCCGTCACCATAAGTGGGAATGTAACATAATATACGCCCACCCAAAAAAGCACAGCCCCTGCTAATATTAAAAGAGTAAAGAGAAGCATCGCCATGCGGATACCAAGAACTTTGTCTATCAAGACGCCCCCAAATATAGCCAGCACTGTGTTGGGCCACGAGTACACGCTATACAGCAGTTGATTCATATCCTGTGTGTAAGCCTTACCGTGGGCCTTGAAACGCTGTTCAATAGTTGCTCCTTCACCGATGCCCATGGAGCCCGGGAAGTCAAAGATGTAGTAACTGCCAAAGGTGAGAAAGCATGCCACAACGAGAACCCTCCAGCGCAACTCCAGCACCTCTTCCTTTAGAACTTCATACCACTTCTTCGTGTTAGTTTCGGCGCAGAAAATCTCGGGAACATCCATCACCGCTGTTGGGATATCTTGCTGCTGTACACCGACCTCAACCCCACTTCCACTCCCTATTACGCTTTCTTTCCTTTTTTGTGCCTCGCCGTGGGTGCCTCCTCTCCGCCTCCTTTGCTCCCGTATACGTGTACGTGTATAAATATATATATATATATATACTTTACCTTCTTTCCACGCCTGTCTGCGCTACCTCGTGTGCACTACGTCGGTCTCACACACAGCAATAAAGAGAAAAGGAAAAAAAAAGAAGAGAGAAAAATAAATTGGAGGAAAAGAGCGAGTTAGATCCGCTAGCGACAATAAGGCAAAAAAGTTCTCGGGGAGGAGGAGGAGGAAGCGGTCAAACATATTCCCCCCTACACACACACGCATATATTATATCTTTGCTCTCCCGTTCCCCTCTTTTTCTTTTTGTCTTTTGAAGTGCAAGCATGTATATATATATATATA
>NW_021706076.1:0-20761 GCF_003719475.1 Trypanosoma rangeli
AGCTTCACTTTGGTCAGCCACTGGCTCAGTTCTTTTGCAACCCGTTCGGTCTCCGCGGCCACTGATTTGCCCACGGCCGGCAGCGACATAGAAGATGGTGGCGCTGGCCTGCTGAAGGTGGAGCGCCTTTATTTTGTTGCTTTGATAGTTTGTCTTGTTTTGTTTCGGCTTCTTCCGCGCCCTCGTTTTCGGCACAGCGTGCCTCAAAAAATCCAAATCGCACTTTCTCCGCCTCCCCCACTTTTCTAAGGGGAGGCTACTCCGGCAGGGGGCTCCTCGGGTTCAGCCTCTGCTACTTTCCGCGTGGGCGGCGGTGGCACGACGGAAGCCTCGAAGGGCTGTGGAACGACACGTGTCGCGGTAGAATGGCGTCAGTTGTGAAAAAATGACAAAAAAAAACTCAAAGGCAAGGGGGTAAAAAAGTATATAAATGAATGCAGAGATGGGAGGCTGCGTCGAAGAAACAACGGCAACCAGGACACGAACCCAACGCCAAACTCCTCAGAGTAAGAGGAACAAATCTGCCTACCTTCCCCCCGTTCCCGTCCTTTTTTTTTTTTTTTCGTGGTTCCCTCCGCGCAAGCGGCCAAACACAAGGTGCACAAGTGCCGAAAAAGCTGTGCTCAGGCGCGCGTCCGATTTGGGCGCGGCCTGTGAAACTGATATGTTGACATTCCTCCTACTTTTCCTAATATTTGAAAATGACGGTTTCAACGGGCTCGCGCCTCGCTTTGCAAGATACAACGGCTTCCCGATATTCATCCAAGGCGGCTCGTGAAACCCTGCGGTTGTTTTCCATCTTATTAAAGTCGAAGTCGTTGGCTATTATAGCCGGCGGTGCCTGAATGAGGTGACAAAGGTGCGTCTGGTAGGCGTTGCTGCGAAAATAGAGCTCATTTACGCGGTACATCGCAAAAGCCACAGTGCCAAGCACCAAGATATCCCCAACAACGGCGTACTCGCGTGTTTCGTCAGCGATGCTTTGCCGGCGACTAAACTTATGATACCAATCCGCCTTGAATGGAAGTTTTACCGGCCAAGGCCACCCGCCGTAGGTGTCACTCCCAATTCGCCGCAGAAGCGTGCGGGAAAACATGATTTGTAATTCCTGCGACAAGAAAGCAAAAAAAAAACAATATAAGTAAATTGAATAAAGGATTTGAAGATTTCCCAGTGCGGTGTATGCCAAATCAAGCTGCAGGCTACTTGCGCTAGAGGTGGCAAACAAAGGGGGAATAAAGAGAAGCGGGCAAACGAACCAACAAACATTATGAGGAAGGCCAAAGCCCAAGCGAGACATACACAATGCAAGAACATAAATAAGCGGTATAATAACATGACAAAGAGGATCGTCTTCCTGAAATGCTCGAGTGTATAAAAATGAAGAGAGTTCAAAACGCACAGATGCACGCAACGCCAACAATAATAAAAAAACAGTCTCACACTCCACCTTTCCCCCGTTCTTCTCCCCCGCTGAGTGGAGGAATGTGTCTCCCTTCTTCCGCACCTTCCAAAGCTGGGGAGGAGGAGGGGGCAGGGTAATCACACATAACCCACACAAGATAAAGCCTTGCGTATAACTACCCATCACGGAGGCAACTGGGACATTTCCTGAAATTAAACATGAAAGAGGGAACAGACACGTTTTTTTTTTTAGCTGTGCTGATGGATGGCTCAGCCCACTTCACCTTTTTTTTGCTTTTGTTTGTTTGTTTGTGGTTTCTGCTGGGCCTCTCGTCCTTGTTCTTCGTTTCCCGTCATAATTTGCCCGGATTTTTTTTTCTTTTGCGGCAGCATCATCCTCTTGCACCAATCTGGTATAACGTCACTCTTTTCCACCCTCGCATTACCTCAAAAGGCCACGCCATTGATCATTGCCCCGATGGTTTGGTTCAAATTGGCATTAATGAACCCCTCCGCCTCCATCTGTAGGTGGAGAATGGGATTCATGCGGCCAATATTCCCCACGTCGTCCTCGTCAAGGCCCTGGGCAATAAAACGCTCCGCCTGTTCCGCAAGCGACGTCAATACACGGATTTTTTCCCGTATCGTCCGTCGGTCAAATTTCTCCATATTTTCAAGGCGGAAACCCTCTTGCCAGCCCTTCTTGTAGACATTCAACAACAACGCCAACTCATGATTCTTCTTCCGAAACGTGATCGGAAGGCTATAGTAGTCACGATCAAGGCCGCGGGTCAGTGCAATAGGTGACGGCCGTGTCAGCCAGCCGAGGTTGCTTGTGGTTTGGCGCGGCTCCTCGTACACATTGCGCCCTCCCATAATTGCATCTTTTGTGGTGCGAAACGCATCAATCACAACTTTGCCTCGCACAGACTGAATGGGGTCAATCACGACCGAAACACTCCGCGGGGTCAATTGCTCGTAGTTGCCCGCCGTCATCACATCCTCTCCGGAGAGCCAGCAACCAAAGCCTGGGTGACTGTGGTACCACCCGACAACCTTCTCGGAGCGACCCACAACAGAGAGCTTGTCTAGCATCTGCACCTGGTACTCCGGGTCCACTGCCTCGACGGACTGGCCAGTAGCCGTTTGAGGCATAGAGAATACATCCGTAACGCGGATGGTGTAGTTGTCAATCTGCTCGCCAATCATGAGCCCCATCACCTCCAGCGGCACCCCAGCCCGACCGTGCAGGAGCATCTTTAGCAGCGCAAGGGAGGAGATCTGAACGGTCTCGGCCGTGTCACGCAAATCCTCCGTCGGGACGGCGCGTGCGTTGCCGCCTCCCGTCTGGGCCCGAAGCAGGTTTGCAATATTGTTCATCCCCTTCCCCTATTTATGACAGTTCCCTTGCTGTTGTTTGTGCTGCTGCTGCCGGTTATTTTTTTTTTCCTTTTTTTTCCCCCTTTTCCTTTTGCTCTGGCTCAAAAGAGGCAAACACGGAAGAAACAACAAGAAAAAGGAGAGGGGTGCTGGTTTGGCTAGACGAAGCATGACCGAACATTTTCTTTCTTGAAGGACCTTTCTGGGCTTTTTGTGGAGCGCACGCGGAGTGCCGAATGCTGCCGTCGTTGTTATCGTTGTTTTTTTGCCTCCTGTTTTTTTTTTTTCGGGTGATCCGTCAGCACACATACACACAGAGGCGCCTTGCAATTGGCGTTTCCACTTCCATCGTCCTCTCTATCTAAATATTGCTCCCACGGTGCGTGGACTGTACATGCCCATCTCCTCCGTCTATAGGCCATCGCTGGCATCCACCTCCAACACGCCGTATGCATCCTCAAAGACCCATCACACTTCTATGAGTCAGTCAGGGGGGCTTGAAAGGCCCTGCCACTGCCTTCGGTGCCACTTCTGGCGCCGCCGTCCACCGGCTATCACCTCCTCCTCCTCCTCCAACTCAGCAGCCTCTCCAACTTCGCTATCATCATTCGCACCGAGAGAGATAAGAAGCAGCTCCGATTGCTCATCTGCCCGTGTTGCGCATCGAGAGACAGCATTTCGTCCCGCGAACACCTCCCGCTGCACTTCGTCCACAAAATCAAGTACCCCCTCAATGATGCGGAGCAATGTTGACACCGGAACGGAGTCTGGCATCTGCGTGTGGAGGACAGCACTGTCTTCCTGTCTTGACCCTTCTTCTTGTTCTTGCGAGGGCCCGGCTTGAAGCTTCTGATCCCGCAAGGCCCCGAGAAAGTCCCGCAGATCGCGACAGGAGGCCACGATACGTGACGCAGAGCGCTCGCTAACCTCCTGCACCTCCTCCACAAGGGCGGACAACGCACGACGTAGCATGACGGAGACTTCATTGTCAATACCAACTATCCTCTCTCCTTCTTCTGCTTCTGCCTCTTCGTCTCTCATCCTTTTTGTGTCGTCCTCGTCAAAATTCATCGTCACCCGTGCATGTCCATGAAGCCGACAAGATTGATGTCTCTCGAGCAGAGCCGCGTGTTCCTCTTGCACCTCCCGCAGGTGCTTCAAGGTGCACTTTATCAGGTGATCGTAATGCCGAAACAGTTCGAGACTATTTTTCCCCGTCACCCGTCGACGCACCTCATGTCGCAAATGCTGAAGCTGCTGCCAGAAACTTAGGGCCGATGAAGACATTTGGCGCCAGGCATCGTTGGTGGCAAACGTATCAACAGTCGAATCCTTCAGTGCATCGCAACGCTTCTCTCCGTGCTGTTTCTGCCGCTGCGCATAGAGGCGGCGTTTGACTTCTGCTGCCACGCGCCGCTTCGTCTTTTCGTTCCACAGCTGGTTGACAGCAGTGAGAAAGGGATAGAAACTCTCGTAGCTGAGTGAAGGGAAGTATCGATTCTTAAACTTCTGCGCCTCAACAAAAACGGCATAGGGAATCCAAAAGTCCTTATCGTTTTGACGGCCTTGTAGCACGTCAGACGCTGGCGGAACACGTTGAGAAGCTTCCCCTCCCCTGCCACAGCGCGCGGTATCCTCCATATCGCCGAGACAAACCTTCCTGCGACGCAAAAAGTTATTCTCGTCGTCCATGAGGTCTTGCAGTTGCTTGCACCACTGACCGTTTAGGTAGACGTTGCTTGACTGCAGCATTAAATTTCCACCGTAAACGCCATCATCGACGCCGGTTCCAGCAGCCACCGCGGCGAGGCCACCATTGCGCCGTCTCTGGGTTTGTACGTGTTGCTCTGCGTCATCGCCTGTCGTCCTCTGGTCACGTGTCACGGCTCCAAGTGTGTACCCCGTGAACAGCATGTCACCCTCTATCTCGTTTACTCGCAGGTATTGCCGCATCTCCGGTACCTCACGAAGAAGTCGAAGCAAACGCGCCATGCTAAGACGCGTGGCTACCACCTCAGCCTCAAGCTCACGCTTTTGATCCACGTGGCTTTGCATAGCCTTCACAGCCCCCGCCACACGTGCCTCTATGTTTTCCTGAATGGCCTCCAGCTTGGAGTGAAGCGCATGGTTCTCGTCCACCAGGGCATCCTTTTCATTTCGGGTAATGTTGTAATTTCGTTCAAGCGCCTGAACCTCCTCCTGCAGCGCCCGCAAACTGGACGCATATCGCTCGCGTTGCTGCCGCTCTCGCTCTCGCTCTCGCTCTCGCTCTCGCTCTCGCTCTGTCAAGGCATTCCCGCTTGAGCTAAGCATCTTCAACATCTCTGGCTTTTGTTGTTGTTGTGGCTGCGCCATCTTCACCCGCTCCGCCACCGTTGCAGTCGTCAACCCTTGTTGTTGTGATTTGGCAGCAATAGTGGTCTGCCGCAGCTTTAACTCCCTTTCGTAGTGTTTTATCTGCAGATCCTTTTTGCGAAGCTTGTCGCGAAGCGCCTCCATCTCGGCATGCGCCTCCCCCAGCGCTACTGTCCTTTCCTTGAGTAGCCTCTCACTAATCTCCTCCGCTTGACTCCTGGCGCCAGCGGCAAGCTCCAGCTGCGCCCGCAGCCGCGCCACCTCTGCGCGGAGGCCGTCAATGATACTATCTCGCTGCAAACGACCCCTCTCAGCACACACAAGTGTCTCGTCAAGCGCGGTTATTTTATCATCAAACTGCTTCTCTTTTTCTCGCAAACGCTCCAACAGGGAGTCACGTTCGGAGATGCTGCTACTCTCTTCAGCCCTCTCACTCGACGTCGCAGAGAATGCGGGGGCGGCCACCTCCCTACCACGTTGAGCGGCCACGTTATCCTCTTGATCACATTTCAACCTTCGGGCCGTCGGCGACGGTGTTGGGAACTTCTCTCCCTTCTTTTGCTTGTGCGCATGGCCTTCACTGCGTACTAGTGTTGCTCGCGTCTCAGGGTGTTTCTTCTCGCTTCCTGCGTGGACATTCGAAGTGGTGGGGCGACGCAGCAACTCTGGGGATGAAATGACGTCTTCAAGGAGTTTTCGCCGCTGCCCACCCAATACGGACGACGACGACGACGAGGAGGAGGACAATGACGCTGCTGTCACTGCTGCGGCCCCCACCGTCTTACTCTCCGCCATCCAGGAAGAACTCTTCTTCGCCAGCTTGCGTCCCACGCGCGTCCGTGTGTCTCTGCCGAAGATCTAGAACAAGAACAACAGCAAGCGAAGCACTCTCACCTCCCGCCTCTCGTCGTTTTATCTATCCCCCTTACGTGAAGCGACGCTTATGCGCAGGAGAACAAAAAGATCAAGGGGCAGAAGTTCGGCTTAATTCCACAAACAAAAATAGAGAAAGAGAGAGAGAGCAAGTTAACTGAACAGTTTTGAGCTTACGTATTCAACCCGTCACCACGAAGGGGAACTAGTTGACGGGGCTGTTGCTCCGTCTCCAGGCCGCAAAGGGGCAGACAAACTTTAATAACGTACACAAACCAGCACGCCACGCCTATTGCACTTGACTTTCACCCCACGTCTTTTTTTTTCTTTTGCTTTTCCGTCTCCACTTAACTACACAACTCGGTTCGTTCAGACTCACAGCAGGTGCCGTATCGCTCAGGTCTTCTCTCCGCCCAGTTGCCTTCGCCCCCCAGGGCCATGTGTTGAATGGCAAAGTGACGGAAAGTCCGCCACCACCGATGATCGGCGCCCTCTCCCTGAATTGGAGGCTTCCCCCGCTATCAGTACAACTTCTTCTGCACTTTCTTGTGGAACGGTCACAGAAGCTTCAGTGGCAGACGGCTGTGCCACCGGTTCCATTTCCTCCGGTGAGGTAAGGGCGACAGGGGCACTGCCAACAATCCGCCTTGGCTCCTGTAGTGAAGGTGAAAAACTGTGCCTTTGTCGCATGCCACGCGATGCTGGTGGAAGTGCGGGTACGTCTTCCACGCCTTTCTCCATACACTTGGGAGAATCTAGCAAGGCCACCGCCACTGTTGCACTTTGCGTGGAACGGGTGGCACAACTTTCGTTCTTTTTGTCATTTCGGTTTGGTTGATTCAACTCTGTTTCCTGTTCCGGTTTGACAATAGGTGA
Source organism: Trypanosoma rangeli (assembly GCF_003719475.1). Lineage (NCBI taxonomy): Eukaryota > Euglenozoa > Kinetoplastea > Trypanosomatida > Trypanosomatidae > Trypanosoma > Trypanosoma rangeli. The sequence continues at coordinate 6,889 of NW_021706076.1, forward strand.
AGAGGGCTTTGGCTGCTCAAGCTGAACAACCGTTTTTTTTTGCTCACGGCTTCGAAGGGGCACGACGTGCAACCGCGGTTCGTTGCTGGCATCATCAACATCCGCCTCCCACGTTTTTCTGCTTATCTGGTTCATCCTGTTGGGTCTCTTCACGGCCTTGACGATCACACCGGGGACCAAACTCGTCGGAACATCGCTACTGCCCATGATATTCGGGGGTTTGGGCGTCTGCTCTGTCGCTGGACTCACCTCATTTGCTTGCAGACGCTGCCCCCATTCTGGTCGTGGGCGCAGCGGTCCACCACCGGTATCTTTTCCCTCATCTTTCTCATCTGCATCCGTGGCAGGTGTGATGATGGTAACGGCGACCGCAGGCACGACCGGCATCGTTGGTGTGACGCTGCGTAGAACTGTATCATCCTCACGCTCAAAGGGCTCCACCACTTCTTCGAGGTCTTCACCACAATTTGTCGGCGTTGCCGCCTCACAGCTTGGTGACAAGTGGAGTGAACGCGTAACAGAACCCCCATCAGTCCTTGTGTTTTCTATAACTTTTGCTTCGCTGATGCCCTCAGACACAAGGGGGTCATTTCGCTTGTTGCCACGTGATGGATCAGCTGGCGTCTCTATATGGAACAATATATCTTCACTCCCCCCAGCAGCTGACAGCTCATTGAAGCTCACTTCCTGCCTTGCTGAGGTGGAGGACACGGGTTTTTCTTCTCCGCGTGACTGGGGCTGAGACAACTCTATTTTTACAGGTGACGTCCTGAGTTTCCCATGACCATACCCTTGAGAAAAGGAAGGGGCCTTTTGAGCTTTTGAAGGCTGCGACAGAAGCCTGCGTGGACTCTCAACGGGAGGAGGGATCCGCCGTGCTCTCGGCTTTGGTACAGCTATCTCATGTTGCTGTTCATTCTGGTGCATGGCATCGTGAGTGACAACGGACGCGTCTTCAGTGGATGGTGGACGCAGCGAAGAAAGTGACTGCGACTCCACGTGAGCGATATGCAAGGGCCAGTGGATAGCCCGCATTTCCCCTTTCAAGTTTTTATCACCATCAACCGTCGTCATGCTCCGCGTGACGGGCGCACCAGGCAGTACAAAGGACCCCGGCAATAAACTCGGAACAGGCGCTGGACACCACCGATCCTCTGTTTGTGGCTGCGGCTGTGGTGAGGTCAAACTCGATGGCACCTTCTGCGCCAATGCGGCCTCAACCGCCTGCAAAACAAACTCTCTTCGTGTTCTGGTAGCTGAAGAAGGCGGAGGTTTATCTGCCTCTTTCTGCCGCAGCAGCTGTGAGCCACAAAGTTCCATACGTTGTAGTGCGGTAGTAAAACGTCGCACGGTATCCCAGTCGTGCATCACACCCTTCGCAAACATCTCCATCTCCGTCTTCACTTGCGGGTCTACATTCGGTGCCGCCAGGGATTGCAGCACCTTCTCTGTATTCGTGACAGCGGTTTGCAACAAATCCGTCACAAGCGCCGCATCCTCCTGCACATCCAGAAGCTGTTGATGCCACCGTCGTTCGCCCAACTTCCACATCATCCGTTCTCGTCGAAGCACCTCTGTCTCATCCTCCAACTTCTTCACCCCTGACTCATATGCCCGACACCGCTCAAGCAGTTCCTCATTCTCCCGCCGTACGTGCGATAATCGAAGCTCGGCGTAACGGTCACTTTCAGCATGTTGTGCCACTAGACCCTCTGCATAAGCTGCTAGACGGGCAAACTCACGTCGAGCCTCAATGGACCAGGATTCAACGCATCCTGTTGACGGCATCGAAAAAGGCGGCGATATCGACAATAAAGACGCAGCCTGTGACACATCAGTGCCGGGCATAAGACGTTCCCGCATCTCCTGCAACCGCTGAGACGCCACCATCCTCTCCGCCTCTGCCAGACGGTTATCAAGAAGTTGTATATGTGACTGCGCCACCTCCAGCTCTTCTGAAACGCGTTCCGCATGTGCTTCAGCCTCACGCCGAAGAACATGGGTGTAAGCGAGTTCAACAAGAAGGTCTTCAATGTCGCTCCTTACCTGTGCGAGGCCCATGTCAGCTTCATGATGCGACAATGCATTTCCAGACCGCATTACACGCTGTTCAACAATGCCACGCAGACGACAGAGTTCCTCTTCGCAAATACGCAGTTCACGCTCCTTGGCATGCACAGCCGCATGCCACCTATCTACGGCACAAGACGCCTTATTCTCTTCTCCTGCAGCTTTTTGCAAGTTTTGAGCCTTGGAGTTTGCGCGTGCAAGAGACGCCTCTAGTTCCTCCACACGAGATTGGAGTTGAGTTCGATCTCGCATGGACTTCACAAGATGACGGGCAAGACTTTCTGTCTTTTGCGTCAACTCCTGAAGGGCGACATCCTGCGTCTCCAGTTCCTTGTGCAGGTCGTTATTTTCTTGTAATAACTCTTGCATCTCACCAGCGCAAGTGGAGATTACATCTTCATCCTTTTTTTTTCCGCCCCATCGACTACGTTTTCCCCAAGAAACAATACAGCTGGGTGGTGAGGCTGGTTGTCGTGGCGACATGGAACCGCTGTGGCGCCGGAAAGTGCAGACAAACATCTTCCTTGCTCGTACAGTGAGCCTTTCTTTTTTGCTTTGGAAGGTTTCGCGTCGTTTAGAGTACCACTAGAACGAGAAATTGAGGACGCACAAACCTCCCGTAAGGGGTCGCCCGGGCGTTGTGGTTGTCTCTGCATGATGCACTTCAGCAACTGCTCCTCTTCCCTCAGATCAAAATTTTCCTCACTCATGTCGCCTTCTGCAGGGGGAACACTAGTAGCCGGGTCTCCACCGGGACGTTGAAGGCTCAGAGGTGGCACAAACGGCACCACCCCGTTGGACAATTCTCGCCTCTCGTTCTCTGCTGCCCCATACGGATGGGCGGACTCCACCCCAGACATTCCAAAAAATTCCTCGACAAGACGCCGTTCTTTGCCTAGCGCGGCGTCCTCAACCAACGCTGGCGAGGACAAAGGGGGCAGTGTTTTCCTCGTCGGGGGCATACGAGTCGAGATGGTCTCCACTGCAGAGAATTCTGGAGGCGTTGAGATGCCACCTCGGTACGTGCGAGACGGTTCCACAGTATTTGCGGTGGATGAGGTACCCTTCGGCGGCTCGTAGGATACGAAGAGTGGCGTTGACATCGGCAGCGAGCCAGCATCTGTGCGGCTTGCGCTGCGTGGCATCAGCATCACCCCCGCATCGCCATACCTCGAGATACTTTCTAAGGAGCGCGGGGTTAACACAATGCCTGCCTCCAAAGCTCTACCGCTCTCAAAGTCAGTGCCGGCGTTGGGGTGCGCCGTAACACCACCAAGACCTTCTTCCGTCCGAAGTGCCGCCTCGCACAGGCGCTGTAAGACCATCTGCTGCTCCCCTAACTGACGCAGTCGCAACCGCCGCTCATTATCCTCGTCGTTAAGGTGAAAAACCTCGTCTATTTCCTGCAGCCTCGCCTGTAATGCCTTGGCGTCACGCTCCAGCGTCACCGAGCGAGAAGGCAGTGGGGGCGGTAAGAGCCCTGCATGTACTCGCTTTGGTGATGGCGAGGGCCCTTCCTTCACCCGCTGATGCGCCATCTTCCCTACATTCCCGCATACAAAAAAAAAAAAAAGAGGGTGGTCACGAGGCAAATAGTTCACAGGCATGGAGTCAGATGGAGACCAAGGCGTAGTGGACAACATTAACACACACGGCACGCATGGGCCCCATAGCTCTTCCCACACACACACACACACACAGTGCGTCCACGTGTAGGAGCTTAAAATTCTACGGTTCAAAGAACAGAACAAACAAACAGAAAAACAACAACACCAACACACATGTAAGGCAACTTGGGTCCAATAGCGGCGTAAAAACGAAAAAAAAAACAAAAACACAACAACAATAAGAACGACGATCAAATCTCTTTGTATTCCCAGCAGTGCCAAACATGCGTACAAAAACGAGCCTGAAAAAAAGTGAAAAACAAAACCAAAAGAAAACAAAGAAGAAAAAAAAAGAGACAGGAAAAAAGAAAGAATCTATGATAGTAAAGTAAACAAGGGGAACAAGAAGGTGGGTAATTGGCATTGCCTATATATATATATATATATATGCATGTATATGTGCTTCTGTCTAGCACAATTGCAAAGTTTCTGGGGGTTACCTTCCAAGTTTTTCATGAAAGCACTTTCCTTTTTTATTATTTTTTGCTGTTGATGCCCATTTCCTCCCCTTCACGTATTTATTACATTTCTTTTAGTCCACTTTGCCTCTACCCGTCTTGATTTCGGATCGGTGTTCTCGTTGTTTTCCTCCCCTCCCCTCCCCTCCCTGCTCTGTTCTTTGGGATGGCGTTTCCTCCCCTCTCCGGGAAGAGCAGGGCGATACACGCGGTGTTGGCGGGACGTTTGGGCAGAAGCAGGAGCAAAAACAAATTCATTGGCAATATGAGCAAGCACGCAATCAAAAAAAAAAAAGGTAAGTAAGTAGAAACTAACCCCTCAGGAATAAAAGCTCTTTGGCAGTTAGTACTTGACGTGGAAAACACGAAATATACATACAAGAGTCAGCATAAGCTAACCAACATACACGTGAGTGGCGTGGTTAAAAAAAAAAAAAGAAAAAACAAAACAAAACAAAACAAAATGAGTACATGAACAACAGACAATACATACATACATATATATATACATACATATATGTATATGCCAGTGTAACTTAAGAATGTGCGGATCCGCCGTGTCCCCCACCCTCCCCAACGACCCCCTACAGCATCAATGTGGACCTAAAAGGGAAAGTTAGGGTGATACGACAAAATATAATAATAATAATAATAATAATAATAATAATAATAATAACAAACAATTAAAAATATACATCACTGCATGCCTATTTCACTCAACCGCAACACATTCATCCATCTACCAAACCAAACACTGGAAAATGTAACATGATAATGATTCAATTAGGAAGGTTAATAAGGAAGTTATCACCCTTCATGCTCTTTCCACACGTCTCTTACATCAAAGCAAAACAACACAGAGAGGGGTGACGTGTGGTGTGGAAAGATAAAACAAGAAACAAAAAAAAAAAAACTACAGACACATGCATACCTGTCACATTCCAACTATGCTACGCGGACGCTGTTCCACACCTTAGCCACCGACCACATGGCTCGGCGCAGTCGGCATGTGCAGCCCACTTTTTTCACTGGCATGACACACACAAATTGTAAAATAAGAAACACACCCATAAGCAACACACGTATGTGTGGAATTCATGGAAGCCCACATCTATGTAAGCGTACTGATATGCATAATAAAGGTGGATGCCCCAATAGTTTGCTTATGCACTTAACGTTGGGCACTGTCATCAACGTGAAAAAAGTGCCAAGATTCAAAAAAGAGCCTTTCTTCCACCTTCCACCCTCTCCTGCCTCCTGGCGTGTCAGGCTCTCTCTCTCTTCTCTATAAATATATGTTTGTTTTTGTCATCTCACTCGTTTTTTTTTTTTCTTACTCCTACCGTCCAATGCAATTTTCAGATGTTCCAGACAGAAATTTGTTGACGTAAACGAATTAAGTTTTGCTTTACGGTAAAAGTAATATATATATATATATATATATATATTCTTTTCGTTCCCTTCAGGCGCCTCGCTGACATCAATGTGCCAATCTCACTTCAAAGGTAGTTGAATCCAGAACGCACCCACCAACGCGCACAAGCGTTCTCCTATACGGAACCTCATCCGTTTCTCGCCCTCCCACCCTCCCACCTCCCCTCCACACACACCTTCAACCTCCACCTTTTTTCCCCCTCTTGGGGCATGCGCACCATTTCCTACATAACCGCCCTCACGGCATCCTTGCTCAACGTATAGTGCACCACTGGCAGTGGCGAAGGAGAGAGAGAGAGAGGGTGAGTGGGTGGGTGAGAAACAAACGCTCAACAAACAAACAAATCAACAAAGAAAAAAAAAATAACCCCCCGTAGAGAACATGTGCTTCGAGCCTTTAAGGGTCGTTGTGGTAGTAATCAGAAGAAGGATACCCACATGTAAAAAACGAGAACACTCCTGTCCGCTGCATCTTCCTTTTTTTTTTCTCTCTCTCTCTCTCTGTGTGTGTGTGTACACGTGTGGATGTTTGCTCTTCGCTTCAGTGTGTCTCACTGGGCTGTTCAGAAGCTTCGTTTCCGTGTTGCTTTTGACTCTACGGAATTTAATTGTCCCAGTTTGAGCTGTTTGAGGCACATGGAGTTCGTCATGTATGCAGACAACATAACGGACATTGCAGAAAGATCCCGTGTTCTGCCTCTCCGGGATGGAGAAGACACGGAGTCAACTCCTGCGCCATCCTTGCTGCCCCTGCCGCCACTCAAATGTTCTCCTTGTAGTTTAGCTCCTCAAATTCGTTACTTTGCTTTGCGTCACAAAGTATGGAGAATCAATTGTCGTCGTACGACACTCTACAGTTTTCTTCTGAGCCGTCGTGAATGACTGAACTTTGCTCTTTGTTCTGTGACGGCTGCAATAAACAAAAAAAAAAAAAAAAAAGAAGAGACACCCGCGTCGCACGGCGTTGCTACTCGTTTCCTGGACATGGTGCAGAAGACCTCAGCTGGATGATGGAGCTCTGCAGCATGGGTGATGTGGTTGCCGTCTTGGAAATAATACTTATCGACCCACGTGTTTTGGCTGACGACGGGAAGTTTGGCTCCAGCACATAAGCGTCCCCACTTTGTCTTAGATGGTCATCGGGGGTGGAGACAGGGACGGCAGCACACTCATCAATGACGCTGCTGCAGGAGTTCCCTAAGGGACCATCGATTGACTGGGACTCGTGTCGTTTATACATGGTTGCATTTATTCTTCGTGGATCCTCACCACTCACAGGACGCAGGTGATGACCAAAGACATCGAAGAGAGCAGTTGTTTTGCTTGACACGACACGCCTCGAGACGAAGGCGTGCGGATTCCGTGGCCGTTGCACAACCGCTCTCGTCAACACCTCCGCGGCTCCCACAACAATTTCCTCTGGGATGGTCGCACTGCTTAAGCTCAAACTCCCACTTTCCAAACGACGATTGGCCCCCCTGTTTGCAGCGCCTCCCGTGGGGGTGGGTGATTTGTTGAGTGACTCATAGTGCCCCAGTGAAAGTTGCATCGCATTGTCCGCACGAGGGGTGGTACTTGTAAAGCACAGCTGAGTGAGGTTGGCGGCTAGAAGCGGCGTTACCTTTTGCCCCCGTGTCCGCGTTGTTGAGGAAATCCCCGGCATGTTTGTTGCAGTGTCTGAAGCCATCGTACCTCGCGGTCCCATGCCACACCTGACGATCAAAAAACAAGAGAAGAAGAAGAGAAACAAACACGCAGAAAAACAAGATAAATACACCGCGTACGCCCCGCTCATCCACGCAGACACAAAACACATGAGGAGGAATAAAAAACCTCCTTACAAAATAACAACAAGAAAAAATGTTTCTTCCCTTCTCTGCAGTTCCCCCCCCCTCCTCCTTTTTTACCCCCTCATTCAATCGTTTCAGCAGCTTCACGCAACACACAGACGCACACACACGGCAACCAGATATGCAGAAAGACAACAACAACAGCATTAACCTCCATGGCCATCCCATACACTCCTTGCACCCCCCTCACACGCAGAGGGGGAAATGCAACTAAAAGGATTCATCACTACTTCCTCTTCGACAGAAGAGAATGCCACTGTCAACATCATCGTCGGAGTCACGAGAAATCATGATGTTCTCTGTTGCCTGCTGCCGTTGACGAGCCTGGGCCATGTAGGCATCTAACGACGACGTGTTACGCCCACCGCCAAGGCTATCTTTTTCCTTTTCTTCGGCCGCTTGTCGTTGCATCAGCACCGCCTGCTGTGACTTTAGAGCCCATGCAATTCCACGACGGGCTGCATCCTCATCGCCCTCAACAAGCGTGCGTCTACTTGTCTCTTCTCTATAAAGTGCATCTTGCTCCTCTTTGAGTCGAAGAGCTGCGGTGGTAGTGGTGGTAACAGGTGTTTGCTGGTCCGCCGGCACCAAACTCAAAGAGGAGGAACGTACGGACGGAGCAGATGAGGATGACGATTGAGGCTTCAACGCTTCAGAGGCAGTAGAGCCGTTGGATTGTCTTTGGTTCGCCTGGGACTGCGAGGCCGAGAGTGACGACGACGGAAATGATTTTTCCTTCGCATCAGTCATCCCCTTCCCGCCACTTTGGCGACTACCGCTACTGCTGCGCCCCCCGCCATCATCGCCTTTCCGTTGCTCTTCTCTGTCGAGTTCATTTCCTTCCAACGCCTGAGGCGGCACCTCCACGGCCACCAAAGGTTGACACCTCGAGATGGAATCCGTGGCCACCCTGTCGAGACCCGGGTCAGCACTACTAGTAGTAGTAGCGGCGGGAGGGGCAGCCACATCAAGGGTCCTAATGGGCAGGGGACATGATGCACCGATGCCCTTCACCTCCCCCTCCCCCTTCTCCTGTTGCCACTGGTTTTGTTCTTGAGAGCTCTGCACGACGGATGTCGCAGGCTGTGACACAACCTGCGGCTCTGCGGGATACCGCTGTTTCTCCGTATCTTTCGCCTCCCGCCGCTCCGGGGGCGCAGCTGACTGCCATGCGGAAAGCCAAGATGCCTCACATGACTGCCGATTGTATTGCGATGGAGTGCCAGCTGCAGCCGACGCGCGCTGCTGGAACGCATTTGCTTTTGCCAGCGCCTCACAAATACTGGCTGTTTTCTCCCCTTCTCCCGCTTCGTCGCGCCAGCTGGTGACTCCGTGGGTCGACAGGATTGACTTCAAACGGAATCGCAGACGACCAATTTCTTCTTCCTTCAGTTGCAACTCTGCAAGGTGTTCGGCTTGAAGTCGACGCAGGTCTTCCACCCGCCTCCATTCCCGATCGCGTGCCGCATCAGCCTCCGCAAGTCGAACTCCACAAAGTTCCTCGTACTGTCGCACCTGGGTAGTCAAGACGCGTATCTGCAGCTTCGCGTCGTGCAGTCGTCCCTCCACGGCCGCAACCGCCTTGTCACGTTCCTCAAGCAGCCCCTGTAAATCGCGCTGTCGACGCTCTAGTTCAACGCGCTGTAGTTCCACGTCATCACGAGCCTGCCCTAGTCGTGCCCGTTCGGCCTCTATGCGTTGCACACTCACACGTTCCAACTCCCGCATCTCCTCCATTTTATGCTGCAACAAAACCCCATAGTGTTCCTCAGCAGACCGTCGAGCCTCATGCAGTTGTTGTTGTTCAAACGTTCGCAACCGCTGCTGATACCCCTGTTCCATCTGCAGCTGTAGGTCTTCTCGATAGGCAGACATACGACGATCCACTTCTTCCCGTGCCGATTCACGAAGCTGTGAAAAAGAAAGCGCATACTTCGCATCTACAGCGGCAAGGCGAAGCTCGAGCGGCGGCGGTGACAGTTCCGTTTCATTAATGTCGGTCTGCGTCCCTACTGTGTACCCGGGCGACTTACCTCGTGTATCACCTACCTGCTGCAAGTATGCCTCTAGAACAGACTGCAAGAGACTTGTCCTCCGTCGCTGCATCACCGATGTGTTGAGGTGCAGCAATCCTGCCAATGCGTCATCTCCACCCGATCCAAAGGAGACGTCCGCCTCACTGCTGAAAATGGCAAGTGAAAAGGAGCGGCCTGTGTGTCGCAGGTGACTTTCTACGAGCGCGTCCACAAGTCGTTGTGTCCACGTATCATCCTCTACCTCGTCTTCTTCACCTCCGTCATCACGCCCCTGTCGAACCACGGAAGCTTTAAGGGAGGCTCCTTTCCGTTTCAACAACTCGGAGACAATAACGCTGCGGAGCTGCGTCTTGAGCGAGCCTAAAGCACCACTGGAGCGAAGAAATTGTTGCATGCCAGCACGTAGCTCCGACACGGAAAGAGCATCAAGTTCAGTCGAAGTGAACGTGGAGGCTGCAGCCGGGACTGCAACAGCGGCAGCTGAAGTCAAAAGGGACGCGGCCGGCTCATCCGCTCCGCAGCGCGAGGATGAGGGAAGCATTTGAATCCTGCGTCGCTTGACTGCTTCGCAACTCCAAAGGCAGTAAAAGAGGCGGAGAGCAAGGGAGAGAGCTGCAACAAACAAAGTGGATAGACAGGAGGAGACGGAGCAGTCAAGGCGAAAACATTTTTGTTGATCCCGTATATATATATATATATATATATCCGTTTTTCTGCTCCCCACTCATGGCTTCGTCAATACCCTAGTAAGCCATCGCCTGACTGCGGAGGTATGTTTATGCGCTCACGGTGCAGACGGCCAGTGAGTCGCAGCTCGTGTGAGAAAAGCGGCGAGGACCACAACAATTGTGCCGCTGAAAGCACTGCTGCGCTATCCTCACTGGGGTGCTGCGGCAGCAAAGCAAGGCCCTCAAGAAGTGCTTGAAGGCTTAAAAGGTGCTGCTGAAGAAGTGGATCGGATGAATTGCAGTGCCCCGCCATTGATGGTATTTGTTTGACGTGCAGCTTCTCAATTAGCCGTCGCCGAACCCCGCGAACCACCTCACGAGCAAGCGGGACCGCGTCGAAGGTGAGACTATTGGGCAACGACGCAAGAGGTGCAGTTGATCCTCCCACCTTTTGCAGCTGCATCACCCACCGCGTCCTTGCAGACTGCGCCCACGCAATGACACGACGCAGCCACTCTGCACTGGGGCGTTGGCCCTCCACATCTGCCACTGTCACGGGCTGTGGGCGTGAAACCAATTCGAGAGGCAAAAGACACTGCGCCAGTGCAAGAACTACATCGTGTGGGTTGACAACGGCGTGAAAGGACGCTGCCCCGCACTGCTGCAGCTGCTGTGCCTGGACGCTCTCGTCATTGCAATTATTATTAGTATTATTGTTATTATCAGTATTCCGCTGGACTCCGCCAACGCGCCGTGTCGCCGCCAGTGCCATCGCACCCTCCAATTCACAGGAAGATGCCACCGCATCCACCAGTGTGTTCAACAACAAGACGTGAAAAAATCGATACGCCTCCATACGGACCTTGTAGTCCGTATCATCCCCACCTCGCAGCCCCTGCGGGCCCCCGTGCAAGACAAGCCCAAACTGGTAAGCCACTGCGGCAAACGCTGAGTAGAAGGCGGAATGTGAGGCATCTGTTTCGGAAGTCTGCCATTGCAATTGGGCGTTGATAGCCTCCGGAATCCATTCAAGTGGATAAAACTCGTAGCGAATGTCATCCATCAGAACCTTGAACTCCTGTGTGAAGTCTATCGTCCCTTCGGTAGAGTTGCTGCCATCATTCAGATAACTTTGCCTGCGTTGCAGCACAAACGGGTGCCTCAGCGTGCGTTCCTGCATGAGTGGTAATGCAAGCTTTTCAAATAAAGGCGCCAACTGCCGCAGCAGTTGCTGTACAAGACTGACGGTTTGCAGCTGCGTGTACACCACCAGGGAGGCCAACAACACCTCGCAACGGTAACGCAGCACTAGTCTGTGTTTCTCCTCCTCTGAAAGGCGTGCGGTGGAAAGGAGGTCACTGTCGTCGGCAAGAGAATTATGGCCGTCGCTGTCGTCAACGCCCTCCATGCGACTCCCGAGGGCCTGGAGCTGCACAATCATGGGCTGCACATCCGTGTTGCGAATCAAGACGCGCTCCGTCTCCTGTGCCGTCGTCCCACCGAGCCCGGAACTCTCAAAAAACTCTATCATCCTCTCCCCGGCAGCCTGATAGTAGGTCGGGATGACAAAAAGCGGCTGTCGCACACTTGCCTCGCCTGTGCCCTCGCCATCCTCATCATGCGCAGCAGTGTCGTTGTTTGCCGCGGCCTTTCCCACCGCGGCAAACAAGGATTCGTAGCTCTGCGGCAGAATATTTTGAAAACGTGACACATACGTACGGCGTCCAACAGCGGCGAGAAGCTCATCAAATGCTGCTCGACTGTTAAGCCGCACGCCATCTGCTCTTGTTACATCTTTCTGTTGTAATTTGTCCAGCACCCGAGCCCATCGCAAACACTCCGACCAGGGCCATTCAAATCCGACTTGCTGCAGTAACACCGGCAGGAGTACCTGCAGGAGCGCATCAACTTCGTGTAGTGTCAGTGCGCGCGACACCGCAGGGCGAACCGTCATTTGAAAAGAAGGATCTTCTTCTTTTTGTGGATGCTGCTGCGGTTTGTTCCTCCCAACGACCACCTTGCCGATGGATCTTGGCGCATCCTTCGCAACAACAGGAGGGAGGCGATGCGGTGTCACTACGCCGCCCACAACGGCAGCAAAGAAGAGTTCCTGCAGACACGCCACCGTGATAGTGGCAAAAAGGCCACCAGAGAGCACCTCTTCTTCTGCCTCTTCCTTCCCATACTTCTGCACCTTTTCGCGTTTCACAGCCTCCTGCAGCTCGACAAGGCTGCAAAGAAGAAGCGCTGCAGCACTCAATGGACACCGTCCCGTGCCATCTTCACGATAACAGCGATACGCGACGGCGTATTCCACAATACCCACAACAATGCCGCATGCCCGGGCCTTTGCCACCTTACCGCATCTGGAATTTACATACGCCAACAGCATGCAGGCACACGCCTTTTTTACGCGTGAAAATGCCTCCACGGTAAGTGCAGCAAATAGGCGGGCGCGGTGAGCCTCACTGATGAATTCGCCTTCCTCCTCCTCTTCCACCTTTTTCCACTTCTTACTCCGGCCACTGTCATCGGTGGAAGTTACGCTTTCCAAAGTAAATAAGAGAGGACATTGCGTCATTGTAACATCCAGCGAAATCATCACTTGGAGAGCGCTCTGAATCGCCTTCTCTTCCGTCATCGCCATCCCTGATTCGTCCCCTGGGGGCGGCGGACAACAACGTTGCCGTGTCACATCCAGGGCCTGTTGCACCAACTTTTCCAAAGATCTGGAGGGCGGTGTCACTGACGACGACGAGGGTGCGGGTGCGGAGAGGTGGTCATGGACGGCCAGGGCCCGAAATGCCCGCCCAAAGCACGATTCAGCCACATGAGGGAGCGGAGGATACATGCAATTCCCCCCCATCCTTTTCAGGGATTCTGCTTGCACATCAGCACCTCCCGACGTCTTAGAGAAACTCCGCCACCGCGCCTCGTATGCCTCAACCACATCGGCGGCAGGAAATCCCACCAGCGCCAGCGATTCCTCCAAGGACAAACCAAAATTCCCAGCTCCCCCCTTCTCCACACCAACGTTGTAATTATCGTCGCTCACAATTGTGGGGCGTAGCAGCGCCCTATGGTAAAAAAAGGGGCGGGACCAGGCTGTAAGGTAAAAGTACCATAACCACTGGTCCACCGTTTTTGACGTGTTGTCAGTGGCAGAGACGTCGGATGGCGCTGGCGGGGGCAACAAAAAACAAAACGGAGGCGCCCCCCCTCGCTCCACGGCACTGCTGTCAGTGGGCGTGGACGCCATAACGGTGATGTTTCCACCTAATACTGAAGCCAATGCCTTCAGACTTAATCCCTCACTTCGTTTCCAGCTGCTACGCCTGTGACCTCTTTCCTGTAGACTTCCTGTTGCTTGACTATACCTTTAGATGCTTCTTTTCTATTTTTCTTTCCCTCGCCTTTTTCTTTCGATGATGTTGCCGAGTTTGTATTTGTATTCCCACCTCCCCTCTGTGCGCGTGCGCGCCAAAAACTGCCCTGTCGTCGCACTCTACACCCCCCCCTTTTTTTCCCCCTCCTTTTCCTAAAGTAGCGATGGATGAACAGCGAGAACCAAAAACAAAACAAAACAAAACAAAAAAGATTCACAGCGCACACATCGCAGCGTGCCAGGCAGACACACACACGCACACACACAGACGTATATATATATATATATATATATATATATATACT
>NW_021706078.1:0-20735 GCF_003719475.1 Trypanosoma rangeli
AAGGGAAGAGGGCAAAGAGTTGCTCAAAAAGATGTGTGCCAGCAGTTGACGCAGCAGCGCATGGTGCAAAAGGCAATAACACAGTGAAACAGGGAAGAAAAAAAAAGCGGAATTATTCGGGAAAAAAATAAAAATAAAAGAAACACAAACACATCATGCATGTCAAAAAGCAGTACCACAAATCAGCTACGTTCCTCACGCCTTGGAAGCCTTGGCCTTGCGAGCGGCGCGGGCCTTCTCAATGCGCTTCTTGGCGGCCGGCTTGCTGTCAACCTTCTTGGCGTTCTTCTGCAGCTTCTTGAGTGCGATCTTGTGCCACGAGACGGGCTTCTTCTTGTCATTCTGGTCAAAGATCTTGCGCGTCCAGAAGGCACGAGAGCGCTTGGCGACACGCAGCTGGTAGCGTTCAAAGTCGGTCGACGTCGCGAGTGCCTTCTTCGCCGCAATGCGTACGGCAGCCTTCGTGGCGGTGTACTTCTCGAGTGTCTTCTTCTCCGCAAGGGCCTCCTTCAGTGCCTTTGTGCTGCAGTTGCGGTTGATGGGCACCCTGAACTTCAGCGGCTCAATGTTCTTCAGGTTCTGCACGTGACGCCACATCTTTTCGTCTGCGGGGTTCTCCACGAGCACGCGGTTGCCGTCGATGATGTCAACAACAACCCCGACACGGTCCTGACGAGGGCCGCGAATGATGCGCACCAAGCGACCGGCGCGAATGTAGTTCGCCTTCACCATTTGGAGCCTCTTTTTGACTGGCACAATAGAGAGATACAAAAGCCGAGGCAGAATGAAGAAACGAATCAAGACGCATGTAGTGCACACATGTCGCCAGAATCAAATGTGCATGTCCACACATATAAAGCAAAAAAAAAACGGAGTGAGAAAGACCATTAGAAAGGAAGAAAAGACGCAGAAGAATGTGCATCATCTCCTGCGTGCAAGGCGGAAACACAGTTTCCTTTGATCATGGTGTTTTTCTCTATTTGTTTGCTTATCATGTTTATTTTGCTTGCTTGTGTTACTCCATTACCCAAGCAGGACGCAGAAAACAAAAAAAAACACATTGCTGTCACTGCCTTTGCAATCAAACAGGAAGCTCAGAGAAAGCAATGAATGCGTCTGTCATGAGAAGACTCGAGGAGTGTAATGTATCATACAAGGAGTACGTCTCGTATACATGGAAGGCCAGCTGAATGCCTACCTGGAGACGTGTGCGGTCAAGGCGGTAAAGCGACACCAACGCTGCACCAATTGGTGTCTCATCACCGTCTCTTGGTCGCACCTCTGTGAGATTCAGTCGTGCAAATTGTTTGGAGCTGGCACCTGGCCATTTTATTAAAACAAGCTGATCATCCCAACGCAGACTTCCGCTTGCGCTCTGGTAGCTTGCATTCGTCTCACCCTTCACTACCTGCCAGCCCTGTTGATCCAGTAGCGTGAGGCTCACCTGGAACGAAGGAGAGATGCCCGTTAAGACCTCATATACCATGGGGAAGCCGCGTATTGTTCCAAGATGAATCGTACACTGACACGTCTTTTCTGAGAGATTCAAGGGGGGTCCGTCAAGTGCAAATCGTTTCGCATCATCTGGCATCATCCATGCGTTGTGGTTCTCCTGCGCCCAAGCATCACCCGTAAAACTTGAATCAAACCCCGACGTCGTTAACCCTGCGGTCAGTGCACTAACGACAGGGACACCGTCCGCACGCACCAAGACATTTTCACCCTTGTCTTTGTCCAGTGCCACAATAACACCCTCCGCCCCCAGTCCAGCCACGCGACCATTTGAAACAAGACGAAACACAGGCAAAAGTGCGCACACCAATGGAAACTCCTGTGACATAGAAAACTGTCTGTTTGTGATGCATGTTGTGTTTAACCAGTAGAGGTACGGTGTGTCCGCTGACTTTGGCTGAGGAGAAGAGTTATGAACACTAATTGTAATAGGTGCAGAGGGAGGCTGTGAACCATTAACCAGAAGCTGCATTTGAAGCTCCTTCATACATGCCCGTTCAGAAATACTCCAGGTTGCCGTAAAATATACGCGTTGTTGCGGTTTTACCGTGATAACTTGGGAAGGCTCCACCGAAATATAATCTCGCGCGTCCGCGAGGGGCACTAGTTGCATGGCTAACGCACCATTTTCCGTCATGTTCATGGCACACATCGCACTAGACACGATGTACTCCCCAGTTCCAGTCAACACAAAGGAAGGAAAGTAAAAATCTAGCGTTGATACCCGTACAGAGCCAAAGTTGTACTCCAATGGGGCAAACTCATCTCCATGACGTCCATCCCATGCGCTGCTACGTATCTCAGCCTCAACAATTGCAAACACCGTTTTCGAATCGAAAGCAGTCTGGGTAGGAAAAAGATGAACGCAGTATTTGGCATATTGTCGTTTCTCTGTTACCATTCCAGAGCTGTTGATTAACCCTGTTCCGTATATTGAGAGCGCGTTCTTACCCCCGATAACCTCCAGCACTAACATGGGCCCTTGATGGCTGGGAACCTCAATGCCTACCGCCTCGCTCTCGCCATCTGCCCAACTAACACCCGTCCAGCCCGTGTGACTCCCAATCATTTGGGGAGTGGTGCTGCCCAAGTGTTCCGATTCGTTCATCACGCGAATCGCAATGGGCTGATCAGACCCCCACTGTCTCTTTACACGCGCCAACCACTGACTGTTTTCCTCTGCCGTATCCGTAAAAACAATGCGGTTTATGTACAGCTTGTATGTCTCAGGTTGATGCGTGACTGGTTTTACCCAAAAGGACATGTTGGCATCAATTGGAGCGCTCATTGTTAATATTGTAAAATACTATTGGAATCGAGCACCACAAAAAAAAAAACCCACAGAGATTCAATATAAGCCGCGATGTACGCAAACACTCTTCAGACGTGCTTGGGTGTCAGAGTTAGAGCCAACTTCACCATCCAAACTTGTTTGTATAATGCCATTGAATGTGAAAAAGAAAAACAAAAAACAAAAAAAAAGGGGGTGGGGTGGGGTGTAATAACAAGGCAGGATACGCCAGAATACAAAAAAAAAAAACTACGCACACATGAGCACAGCTAAGAGCAGCTAATTTCGCAAAAACTACACTTCTTGAGGGCTCTCACCCTATCAGGCAAAAGAATGAGACAAGTCAAATGACAATAAAAGTTCACATGGGCTGGCCAACACCCCCGTTTTCAGCGCAGCTTAAAAATAAATAAAACGCGTATATGAATATCAAGCGCTCAATCCGCGTGTTACGAATGGGCAGCTCTGTTGGTTCTTCCTCTTCTCTCTCTCTCTCTCCCCAGTGGCACACGACGCTGCTGCAGCGAGGCTGGCCCAACGGAACTCGGGTGAAATGAAAAAAAAAAGACAAATGCATCACACTTTGTTAAAACCCAATCACAACCTACTCATGCTTCGCCAAAGTGAATGCAAAGAAAAAGTGACGCAAAAGTCTTCCAAGTGGATAAAGTAACAGGCATGGCCTCATCTACTCGCGAGCCTTTTCCCAAAGCCTCACACAACGGAACGTGATATAATGAAGCAGAGGCACTCACATGGCCAAATAAACAACAACAAATTTCAGGAGTGAAAAAAAGTCAAAATAAAAAAAACAGTTGTAGAGCGGATGCAGACGCCTCTAACGACAGTAACCTACCAGCATTCATAACCAATGTCCAATTCACCCGCCTTCGCTACAATAATGTCCTCATCGTCATCTTCCTCGTCGCTGTATTCATTAGCGTTCTGACCCTCTTTTTCCCTCAGCTTTTGATTTTCTGCCTCTGGAATAATGTTTTCCTCAAGTCTCTTATCAGCCTCAACCTCTCGCAGTTGTTCTCCCTTTTCAAATGCGCCAAGCAGACGCGAACCACGGTGACGGTTGAGAATGGCCAATTCTCCAAAAACTGCAATCGCACGTTGAATTTCTTCTTCAGTCATCTGCACATCCTCAAAAGCTTCCATGACAATTTCAGGTGCATCACTCTCGTCATCATAATTATCATCCACGTAGTCATTTTTGAAAACAGTCATCGTCGGTTCGAATGACTTTTGTTCTTCCTCACCTCTAGTAACAGGTTCATCATGCTTTTCATTGACACCAACACACGTTTTCTCATTGAGAGGGTATCCAACGGTGTAGGCCAGCGCCCGTATCAAATTCTCAGGAAATAGATCGGCTCTAACTTCCTTTATGGCCAAGGCAAGATAGTAGTCCATACACTCCCTAAGATCTCGCACGAGCAAGCCCACAGGTAGGGACGTCACATACACTTTCTTATCTCCATCAAAAAACAGCACTGCAAGATCCTTTGCTTCCTCTTCTCTCTCCAAAGTAAATGGAAATGCCGGTGCCATTTTGCTTTCCTCATCCATGAGAAAAGCTGGTGACACTTCGGTAAAAGGTCGAAGTGTGAGCTCACGAAGACATAAAGCCGTCTCCACGGGTGTCACGGCTGTAGCATCAAACAATGTGAGATTTGCCTCAAGATACATCCGTTCATGGTAAAAAACAAACGCTCTATCATTGAAATCGTCTCGATTTTGCATTGCTACGGCAGACCCCATACTAAATTGGGCAGCTTTATTATCCCAGCAAAAAATTTCTGCCCTTCTCCTGTTGCGTTTCGCTCGATACTCCACCGATGCAATGCGAGGATAAAAAGACCACAGAGCTACCAGCCGAATTAGACCCAAGTTCCCGGAGTATCGGGAAGCCATTCGCATAGGATCATTAGACTTGCGTAATAATGAAGAGTCTTTCACAAGACGCAGCAACTGATTTCGAATTCGATCCATCGAACGCAATACAGTCTGATCTGCAAACTGCCGCATCGCGTAATCAGCGCTACAATTGGATTTTTTCCATTCATCAAATAATTTCATAGCACATAAATGATCTGAAAGTAAACCGTTGTCAATGTTTTTTATGGCATTTCGCATGGCTATCTTCTGCTCTGGCAAGGGTTTAATAAATGGTGATTTCCCAGAAAGATAGGCAGCAATCGTTGCGATTGGTTCCAAAACTCCTAGACATGCAGCTGCGAGAAGCATTTTACCCAAAAGAGGATGAATAGGAAGCCTTGAAAGAGCTCTACCAAGATTTGTCAATTGCTCTTTTTCATAGGTAAAGGCACCCATATCTTTTAAAAATCTAATTGCATGTTCCACAGAATCTGCTGGTGGTGAATCAATAGCACGACTCAATGCTTTTGCACAACCTTCATCTGGTTTCAAAGCTTTTACGTGTAAGCAAACCTCTTCCAGTGGAGATCGCATAATTTCTGGTAAAAGAAATTCAGGAAGTTTGCCATATTCAGCTCTGGGAAGAAGATGAACACATAAACCTGCTCTACAGCGTCCAGCTCGACCTCGGCGCTGCATACCATTCGCCTTACTGATATACGTAGCTTTAAGAACCGATGTGTTTCCCCCAGAATCGTACGATGTGCCTTTTGTTAAGCAACTATCAATAACATATACAATATCATCAATGGTTACACTTGCCTCCGCAATATTGGTAGAAAGTACTACTTTTCTATATCGCTTGGGCGCTCGGTAAAACACTCTTTGCTGCTCTGCTGCAGTTAAACTAGAGTGAAGCTGTAAAACGGACAACTCTCGAGCAATAGAAGATCGTTGAATCAAGGTAGTCACTCGACTAATAGAAGCCCATCCTGGAAGGAATACCAAAATGCTCTCCGATAGGTCATGCGAGCGCCCATGAATATAAGAAATCAACTTCAGCACAAGATCAAATGGGACTAAGGCCTCTGGATCACGACCTGTTTCCTCAAAAACAGAATCTTTAATCCTTTCGAAAAGAGAGTGACTATTTCCATCCCCCGAATCCTCCTTCGTGGTTTTCTTTTCTGAGACATTAGACAACATGGAGATAGCAGGAATTGCCGAAAGGGGCATCTGAGTCCATTTTAAAGCCTCCTCAAGAAAACATTCCTCTACAGGAAACAAAGTCCCTGGTATGCTAATGACAGGTGGTGCCTTTCCACCACAAACATCAGCAAAATACGAGGTTACTTTATTTATTTGTATAGTAGCAGACATAACCACAACCTTTACATGATTTTTGTAAAGTGGATTTTTCCGCTGTTGTTCCATTAGCCTGTCACGGAGCAGCAATAAGCAAAAATCTGTCTCGACATCTCTTTCATGCACTTCATCCACAAGGATGCAAGAAACACCATTTAGCTCCGGATCAGTGTGTAGGCGACGCAGTAGTATCCCAGTTGTCATGTAAACAATCTTGGTGTTAGAGCTCGTTGTGTTGTCAAAACGTATAATATAACCGCAGCTGTCTCCACAACTTTCACCACGCTCTTCTGCAACACGTTGTGCAACAGAGAGTGCACTGATTCTCCGCGGCTGCGTGCAAATGATTTCCAGATCTTTCTGAAATACACCGGAATCATACAGCATTTGAGGTATTTGAGTTGTCTTACCACATCCAGTATCTCCACTCACAATCAAAACATTGTTGTCCCTCACAGCATTAACAATATCATCTCCTCGTTTATACGCAGGTAAAGACTTACGAAATTCCTGCAACTCCTCATACCTCTGATGTTGAACATTTCCTTGAGGAACTGTATTTAGTCCTGGCTGTACAACATTTAAATGACGTGCTCTTGGGGGTTTCTCAGCTGTCGCTTTCAATTGTCGATACATTTTTCTCAGAAAAGGAGTTATTAAAATTTTGATGTCATTCAATCTTAATCTGACATCATCGTCAGGAAGTCTTTGAGCACCTTGGTATCCATCAATCGTTTTTACACGAATACCGTTAAAGGCCGCAAGTTCCCGATCTTTTTCCTGAGTGGCAATACTTCCAATTTTTTTTAACGTTAAGACACGTTCAGACATGCTCCCTGATGAACGATGCTGCAAGTTAAAATTCAATGCAGCTTGATGTACTAAATGACGTTCCGCAGCTGACAAGGTTGGGGGAAACGACATTTCATTTGCATTCGGGTCGTCTACAAAGGCCTTAACCATAGCATGTAGATTTTTCTTTGTCCAAAGAGATACATTACTATCAGTACGTTCATGTGAATTTCCTACATCTGGAACTTTAACAGAATATTGTCCGTGAACATAATTCTGAGCCACCCCCATTCCACTATTACCGTAATGAAGTCTCCCACCTCTCCCATGTCTTTTCGACAGTGTGGTTCTGTTAGCCTGAGGAGGACCACTTGGTACAGGCCCAAAAAAGCCGGGACAGTTTCCCTGTGGATACACATAATGAGCTTGGGGTATCTGAAGGACTTGTTGCATCCCCCAGCTATGTGATCCGTCCAAGCAAATCATTTGTTGCAACTGCGAGACATGAAATGGTTGGTTAGTAGAGGCACTGTTAAAATGGGGTGCTGGCAACCCAGTACGTTGAGTATTGCTCTCATTTCTTCGTCTGGCAGGCATTGGGTTGAGACCTGATATACCCTCAAAAAAAAACCAATAAACAAAAATATATATAAAAAAGTGTGTTTGCGCTTATTTTGCGATTAACTTTAGACAATAATAGAATACATAGAAAAAGGAGTGAAACATGTAAAGCAGAAAATCAAAATGACCAGAGTGAGAAGGAATAAGTAAACAAAGATGAATAAGAAACCATCCAAAAGCAAAATCAAAACACGAATAATAATAATATGGAATCAAAAGCAGATAGGCGCACAATTACAAATCACCAACTATATCCTCAGTTGGATTTCTATTTGATGAATGATAATATTCCTCTACCGCATGGTTTAATTCTTCCAAAAGCAAAGGGTCATTAAGACTCTCCTCAAGTGTTTGAAATCTTCTAGTATCTGAAGTAGTTATCTCGCGCATAACGACATCTTTCCATACACCTGACTCAGATGTATATGACGTAACCATTAATTCGAGCGCAGCAAGATTACCATACATCCATCTACTCAGTCCAACATCAATAGCAATGACACTATCATCACAAAATAGTTCCACATGCCCTGACCTCTGTGGTGTATGCCCTACAACTATCCTTTTTGCTCCCATAGAGGAAAGCAATTTTCGAATATTTGCGCAGCGACCATTTGTCGCATCCATTATCATTTTTCGTGTCCACAACGGACCAAAAGCACCAAGGAAGGGGCTTCGATAGTCTTTCATGCGAATTGCCTTTATTGTTTCTTCGTTTAACCTGTCCACTCCCATTGAAGCAAAATGCTCATTAAGACCCGCATGAACAAACAATGTCTCTGCATCAAAATACAACACCGTAAAATTGGCTAATATAAAGCTTCCAAACGTGCCACTGTGCTCAAATAGACGCCTCCGCAAAGTCTTGGTCAAAAATCCACCCATAGATTCAGGATGGACGTAGTGAAACTGATGTTGAAGGTTAAGTAACTCGTGATTTCCAAGAAGCAGCACAACATTATCATTCGTATGATTTGATTTAACCTGATCAAAGAGAGAAAAAAGTCATTTCGAGAACACCCAAATCATCTTCCCCCCGATCTATTAAGTCGCCCATTTGTATAAGGGTTGTTCGAAGTTTGGTAAAATGGGTTTTGTGTAGTTCAATCTCCCTCTCATTCCACATCGGCTTCCAGATTACATTTTTGTCGGTGTTTGAGGAATATGATATAAGACCCGCCATAGATAAAATTTTCCGAAAATTGTCCGTATCACCATGCACATCCCCAACTGCAACTATGCGGTGAATTTCAAGTGGTATTGTGTGATCGGTAGCATTACGCACTCTGCTTTCCCCATAACAGACATCTACAAGAGATCCAAGGAGGAAAAACAGTAGCAAAAGCAGCAACGCCACCAACCTCATAAAGAGCCCTAAAAAAAATATACAATTTACTAGAATAATAAAGGAAAAAAAAAAAACAATAAAACATGTTTCACGACAAAAAAAAAGTAAAAAAAAATGACAAAAACAGAAAAAACACAGGCAACCACCACGGGCCCAAGCAAAAACCCCCAACAGAATACAAAACAAAAAGATATCAACGACACAACCAATAAGATAACAACCAAAAGAAAAAACAAACAAGAACACGGTAAAATGGCAATACCAACAATACGAGAAAAAAGGACTGCCAATAGCAACAAGATGTTTTTTTTTTGAATTTTTAGTTACATTGTTCATTTCGCCGAGGCGCCCTGCATGCAGGGGTTGGCGGGAAAAAAAAATCCATACAAGCTGCTGGAAAACCACCTGCCCCGCCGCGCTGCTTTGCTGCTAGGGCCGTGCGCACTGGCCCGGCCACCGGTGTCGAGACGACACGGTTCCTTTGCAGGCACTCCCCCTCGGCAGTTTAAACGCGTATGTTAAATGCATTGGAAGTTAGGGCTAAAGTCAGGGCCCGTGAAATAATGGGAGGCTGCCGGGGAATGTGGCCCCCGAAACCACGCCCGCGCTCGCTGCAGCGAGAGCTTCACCGCGGGCCGCGTTCGGCACAGGCTTTGTTGGCTGAGAGAGCTGAAAACGCCCGTGGAGAAACTCGGCCTGTTGGCCCCCCGCGATCTGCTCTGTCTGATTCAGCGCATCCAGTCCAAACTGGACTCTGAGGAGCCGGAGTGCCGCATACACTCACAGGTGGGCCGACGATCCCACACACTTCTCCCTCATCAGTTCATGATGTCTCTTTTACTTGAGGAAGTGGGTGCCCACGCGGCGCTCAGGAAATGCATGGCGAGACTTGCTCCGCTCAGAAAATCCCCTTCGGCAGTGGGAGTATGAAAGCCTTGCGGGCACTGGTGCCCGAGCCAAATACCCCACCACTATCTATCCCCCGCCTCGTTATTGGGGTTTTATAGCGGGGCGTGTGTGTGCGTGCGCCTGTTCAGTGAAGGCCTGACCAAATATCCTCCGATGGGGGAGGGGGAGGGGGTGTGTGGCTCTTAAGTTATAAAAAGCGGTGAACAACAGCAACAACGAGTGACAGAGGTAGACATTTTTCATCATTACGAAATTGCATTGTTAGGGAAGGGGGGGGGTTGCCCCAGCGATTTTTGGGCTGTATTTGTAAGACTAGTCCTTTATTAGGCGCAGGTGCTATTGATTCGATTTTGAATGTTTTGAGAAAATGAAGCCAATGTCTTGGTGATAGCTTTTCACTGTGGTTCTTCTTTGGGGAATTGGTTACTTTTGTGGCCACCTTTACAATCTATGGCTTTTAAAAGGTTAGACGGAGGCATGTTAAATTAAGAAAAACACGTGTCGTAAAGGGAAATGACACTGAACTTTGTTGTTTTAGTCACTGTGTGGTAATTATTTACTTTCTTGCGCGATGCAGTCTTTTATGACGGCACACACTAAATTATATATTTATAGTGGCATACGTTCTCTCGGTTATTATTATTTTTTGTCGTAACTTGCAGAAGTGGTGTGCTTTCTTGTTTTTGAAGGAAAAGAAAAAAAACTCCTCTGTGAAGGTTTTTACTTCTTTTTTGCTTTGTTTCATGGATATCGTTTTTTGTTGTCACTTTTCTTTTTTGTAATCATCACAATAATATGTGAGTTTTTTATATCTATTTGCCAATTTTTGGAGGCAATAAAGACGCAAACGGATATAAATAAAGGAACATTTTTTTTTTTAAGGATGCGTCTTTTACTGCCGTGTTGCCAGCCAAAGGCTCTAACACATCTATTTTTCCACGCTTGAGAGGCCTGTGTGAAAATTGAGGGACTAGTTCAGCCGAGTAAACGTAGGTTGTTGCCTCGTCGTCATCGTAAACTTCACATGCTAACGCTTAGTGAAGAAAATGAGGAGAGACTCCGCGACTTTTCGCCTCTTAAACCTGCTGTTCCAGCAGGGTGGAAGCCGGAACATATCGTGGGTAGCAACAGGTTTGACCTCTGAAAAACGGTAGAAGTTCGGAGTTGTGGTAAAGAAGATTTACATGTTTTGGTAATGATGGAGCTGAAGGAATATGAGGGAACATATCGTATGGACAACGGAGAACGCGAGGAAGAAGAATACTTATTTTTTACGTTGTTTGTTCAGAAGCAACGCTTTCAAGGTGCTTTGGAGTTTGGGTTAACTTCCATAGACATGGAGTTGGTGATGGATTCACTGACAATTCACAGTAACGGAGAGGAGCTGGATGACGCTTATGGTGCTCTTTCAGCAGTAACGAGTATGAATAACTTATCCGAGAAGTGTATTGAAAAGAGTAACCTTCTTTGTCAACGCAAGAGAGATACTCGATATCGTGGACCAATGCTGAGCGAGTTGGATGATGACTTCTCTGACGAAGTATTGGATTATCTTGATGAGCGTGGTGTGAACAACGGATTTGCTGAGTATATAATGGTTCAGGCACACTTTTTTGAACAGGAGGAGTACATTAATTGACTACGACTTTTGGAGCAGTTTGCTGAATAGTTTTTTTTTTTTTTGCGTTGCTCAACTAAGGAAAGGTGAGAATAGGTTGATTTTTTTTTTATTGCGAGATATGATATGACTACATAAATATGTATTGTTTTCTTTATTTGAATTCGTTTTTTTTTCTCATGTTGTTTGTTGCCACGATTTTTTTGCGAGTTATCTAGTTATTTGTTTCTGAGGCCATACACATACACATAGTGATAGATACAGGTAAATAAAACCACAGACAGTATGCTTTTGCAAAGCCGTATCTATCGTAGCTACCAAAGGGGCGGTTGGTGCCCTGGGTCAAAACACCAAAAACATATGACTATGAATCCGACTTTGTATTTGTATAGATTTCCCGGTCCACGGGGACCAGGGCCGTATACAATGAAGTATTGGTGGACCCTGGGATGTTTTCCTACTGGCAGAGAAATGCCATTCCGTTTACAGGAATTTTTGTTAACTTACCAGCAGGAGCACGTACCGATTGAAGTGGAAGAGTGGCTGCGTTGCTTTGTGAAAGATCCATTGCAGGAACTTCAGAACGCTTCCAAAGCGTTGTTTGATGCAGCTGAAGCGTCTCCAGAAATGGAGTCTACGCGTGGTTATAGAGCAATTCAACCAAGTATAATACCTTTACTAGCGCCAATGGAGAAATTTGGGAGACAACTTGGCGTTAAAATTTCTCCTACTGGGCTTCGTGCTGTTCTTTCTAATACCACACTAAAGGAACGTTTTTTGGATGATTTGTTTGAATACCAGGAGATACTTGAGAAAGAAGGAAGTACACCCCACCGTCGTTTGGCTAGAAGAAGCCTGGAGAAATTATTGCCTGAAGGAGAAGCAGGCGAGTCTTTTGTATCTACACAACAGATTGTTCCAGTGAGCAAAAACCTGGGCAATTTTGTAGGAGCTGTCATTTCCCCTCCGGATACCACTGCGGCTGATGAAAGGAAATTAATTCATTTGTTAACAACCATTTCAGAAGGTTGTGCTGGTTGTGGCCACTATGACGATGCAAGATCAATGTTAGCTGGTGCACTGATGTTTTGTCATGACGCAGATGCACAAGCTGTTACTCATGCAAATTTGGCTATTAGTTCCTTTTTGAATGGAGATTTTAGGGAGGCCGAATACAATGGAAGAGAAGCGGCACTTCTGCAACCCGAGGCAAAATATGTTTCCTCTGCAGGGGCTAGGGGCTACGCGGTGTGGGCTGCTGCTGTAGCATATCAAGATGATTTTGACCGGGCGGAAAGAATCATACACGATGCACTTGCTTTGTACTCGGGTAATGAAGAGCTTAAAAACATGTCGGCACAGCTTCAAAAAATACGTGTTGCGCAAGCATCTTTATCTTATAGTGGAGAGGTTCCAGAATTGCTGAGAGGAAGCAGGTGCCATTTGCCGTCGCAGCAGTCAAAAGCTCTTGCTAAGGGAAATGGGAAGGGGTTTGATAATGAATTTGATTGGGTGTTGTTTAAGAACAAACTATATCCAAGCAAAATGAATCCAAGCACCAATGAAATGGGTTCTGTCTTTCGTCGTGTAGGTGATATGGGAATGCTTATTTCAAGTTCAAGATCCATGGAACGACTGTAACATTGTGAATAATACGTAATATATATATATATTGTAATAGGCGCCTATACAGATGCACATCTCTAACGAAGTGAAGCTGCTGCTAATGCACTAAAGGCAAACTGGTAGCAAGATCCTTTTTTTTTTTTTGATTTTTTTTTTTTTTTTTGGTAGGGGGAAGAAATATTGCTTTTTTGACAGTTAATAACAATGCTCATGTTACCAGCTGAGGCCTTTGAGGAGCGTCACCTGCAGCGCAACGATGGAGACAAAGTCATTCCAGCATCTCTAGCCCTTGTTGCTGCGCTTGAATCTGGACACCGTTTGAAACTTTCCTCTGTAGAAGAGGCTGCCGGTTCCGCAAAATACTGTGGATTTTTGACAAAGGAAGAGTTTGTTGCACTCTGTGAAAAAAACCCTGACAATTGTTTGGATGCGTCTGTGATGGCGAAACATGTTTCTGTGCTTGCACCAGATGGGTTTTTCACTCGAGCGTCACTTCAGGAGGTGGCTTTAAAGGCAGGTTCAACTCAAGATTCACTGAGCGCTGATGAAGTCGATGCCCTTTTTGATCTTCTAGATGATGAAAATACCGGCTCTATTTCTGCTGAAAGGCTGATGGAGGCTGTCTATGGAGAGGAAGGGAAAGTGGTTTTGGCGAAACAGAGAAAAGAGTATGCGACTGCAAAGGCGGAAGAAGAGAGGCAACGAGCTGCCAGGGAGGCAGCAGCGGCTGCTGCTGCTGCTGCTGCTGCTTCCAAAAAGGAGGAACCCAAACAAGCACCCCCACCTCCAACACAGACAAAGAAGAAGACTATGTGTGGATGCTGAGAAAATGGGCCGGAGCTTACTTTCCAGAAATTACTGAAGGTTATAAAAGACCACATGAATCGACCGGGAGATAGGGGGAAGATTTAATTTTTTAATAAACCTAGAACAGATTCCGGGAAAAAAAAACAAAAAAAAGAGAACAAGGGAACTTTCAAATTTCTTGCTCGATTTGGCATTGATTAGGTCACATGCGTATATATATTTCTGGGTGTGGTTAGGGGATACAAATGAAAGCGCGCAGAAAAAGCAGACAAACTATGTAGCATCAAAATCAACATCAAGAGCAGGAAACAAAGATGAAGACAGCAGCAGCAACGCAAAAAGGTAGAAAAAAAAAAGGAAGGAAGAAATGTATGTAACTGTGGTATTCTTCTTCAGGCTGTGGCGCCGATTTTGAAGAAAAAAAAACATCCTTGATTTGTCTTCTCTTCACCTTGTCGCATCTTTTTATTGACAGATGCTGGTGGATCCAATTTGCGTATTCCTATTTTATTTATTTAATTCTGAAAATGTGAGTTAGTGAGGTAGAATTTCAAAATAGGGGCCTTTTATTCGCCACGATCTATGCCTTGCTTAACACGTTTGGTGCGGAGGGTTCACGGAGGTGTGTTGCGCAATTTTTTGTCGTATCCACTTAATGAAGTTAATCCACTTGTTTTTTTGGAAATTACGGTGGAAGGAGACGCATTGGGTCGGATAACTGTAGAACTTTTTCATGATACTGTGCCTAAAACTACTGAAAACTTTCGTTCACTATGCACAGGTGAGCGTGGTCATAGTCAATGTCCTTTGTATTACAAGGGGGTTCCATTCCATCGAATCATACCTGGATTTATCGTACAAGGTGGTGACATTTTGACAAAAGATGGTCGTAGCAATGTTAGTGTTTTTGGATTTCCCTTTACAGATGAGAGTTTCAAGGGAAAAGCAGGAAAACATCTTCCAGGCACCGTCGCAATGGCACACAGTGGTCCCAATCAAAATGGCTCGCAATTTTTCTTTAATTTAAAAAGGAATGAACATTTGGATGGAAAGTATGTTGTATGCGGGCAAGTATTAGAAGGATGGGATGTGGTGGAGCGGGTGGCGGCTTTGTGTGGATCACGCTGTGGTGTACCAGTGAGTCGTGCATGGATCACGGATTGCGGACAAAGCAGCGGTGCAAAGCTTGAGGAAACAGAGAAATCTCTTGCTGGGGAACGCACCTTGCACTCTATGCCTGGGAAGGAGGTTCTAGACCTTATTTCCCCACGATACTAAGGCTACAATGATTGAGGATTTGTTCCTTTCCCTCTCTTTTTTTGTTTGTTTATTTTTGTTGTTATGTGTTTTTGTTCGATCTTATACGTTTCTGATTTTAAATCAATTTTGTTTAACTTCAGCACGTTACTTTTTCTATAATTTTTGGTTGCTTGTTTGTTTGCGTTACTCTTATTAAGGAGGAAAGAAAAGGGCTTTCTGTCGTTGTGTGCTGTAAATGAGAAGCGGGAGCAAAAGAATCGAGAGAAGGCTGAGAGGCATCCACCTACGTGGTGGTGGTTTTGAGGCGCAGCGTAGAACGGCACGAGGGGCTTGGGTACGTACAGGAAACAACGAAGTCAGGGATTCCATGTTGCACCTTATTGCTGAAGCCGCGTCAGGATACGGAGAAGAAGAACACAACACCTTGAGCACTGAACGTCTTGTTACCGAGATGGGTCTGATGAATATGATGCAGGCTTCGCTTCCTTCGACACAGAAGCTGCAAACCATACCGGTTTTGCACGCTTGTGCATTCTCACATGGGAGGTCTGACAGCGCTGCTGGGCGGGTCAAATACCCTTTTTATGGCAAGGAGAAGGCTCAACGCGTTGATGAAAATATTTTTCTTCAAAACGACATTTTGCATCTCGTACTAAGCTTTTTGCCATGGCGTTGTGTGCTGCAAGTGCGAGGCGTGAACAAGAAGTCACTTTTACTCTCCTTGTCGTTTGTGACAGTGTGCCGACTCCCTCACAGTGATGTGCCTGCTCTTTTTATTCCGTGTCACGAAGATCTCATGGCGAATGAAGGGAGGTTGGAAGCTGAACTGTCTCCTACGCGTGGGTTGTGTGACGCATTAAGATGTGGACCTTTGTCCGTCTCTCCTTCAGCGGACGTGAGAGCACGTGAAAGCCCAAGCTGTAATCATCAGCGCATGTTCGTTGGTCAGCTGCGCCGTGATGGTACAGTGCCCATGATCAAGTGGTTCTTACTGACGATTTTGCAAATGCCTCCTGAATCACTTGTAGCTGTAGAAAACCACCGAAACCGAGCCTCTAAGCGGGGAAAGGGGTGCGTATGGTTAACTTTACGGGACAGGGCGGCCTCAGATGTCCTTTCTTATCACCATCGCGTCTTCTTTGACAGCGTGTGGAACGTGGAAGGAGTTTGGCTGGTCCCGCCCAGCTATGAAGAACAGCTCTTTGCTCTCGCCAGCGTCCGAGGAAATCAAGCAGGGAGGTCGAAACACTTGCCACGTGGCACATTGGTTGTGGAAATGCCAACCTCTGCAGTTTCCCCAGCTACGACACCAGTGTTACTGTCTCCGGTGTCAACAGCCCAAACCCCTGTGGCCCCATCTCCGACTTCATCTCTTTTCCCTCAACGCGCATTTCCAAGCTCAAAAAATCGCCTGAAATTACGAGGGTCATGGCGGTATAATCCCTATTCCTTCACTTCTCCCATTTCCTATATTTTTCCACACTAACAATTTTTTTTTTTTTGCTTTGCACCCCCCATTAGACTCTACCCCACTCCTTTTGACTAACACGTAGTGAGGGTGGGGGCCTTATTGCGTACAGGAGCGTAATTTAAAAAAAATATAAACGATATGTTTTTTTTTTTTTTTTAGTATTGCCACTTTACAATTTGGGGAATGTGGAAGCTGCCTTGGCTGATTCCAATGCCCAATTCTGCGTGCTATATAATTAATCAAGGAGGACCAACATGCGTCTTGAGGTGGTGGTGCAAAGATGAAAACGAGTGACAATGATAATGGTGATTGAAGTAGTTTATGTGTACTGTTTTGAAACGCATGTGTCGGAACCTGAAAATGGGTAGATGGGGTCATCAACGACGGATTTGCAACTATGTGTGGTCGCAGCTCCGCCTCAGCAGAGAACAACATGTGGTGCTACCTCCAGCACACCATCGCTCATGGGAACTTAGTAGCTTGTGTTTAGACGGCAAATGAAAACAAACGATGTTGACAAGGCGAACGAAGATGTGAAGAAGAAAAGGCGCCCCCCTCCCTCAATACAGAAAAAAAAGGGGGAAAACGATACTAATGCGCATGAATTTATTTCGGAAGAGCGTGGAAGCGCATGTCTTGCAAACTAAGGGCGTATTGTGTACTACTATTATCCATCTTTATTCCTGGCTTTTGCTTTTGAGTTTGGTGAAACGTAACTGCAATGAGGGAACGATACTCTCCATTGCTACCCTTGACGCATCTTTGCACCTTCTCCATCTTTGTTGGAATGTATCACTCTCTCCCATATACACCCATATACTTTGGTTTGTTATGATTGTGACCCGTATATACTTGCTGTGTTATATACATATCTATATGTATATGTATGTATATGTATGTATACACGTCCACCTATATATTATATATAATATATATATATATATATTATATATATACATCGTTGACCGTACATAGATGTTCTTTCAACGAGAAATACATTTTTTTTAAAAAAAAGTTTTCATTTTTATTTTCATTTTTCATTTTTCATTTTTCATTTTTCATTTTTCATTTTTCATTTTTTATATTTACTTCCTTTTCTTCTTTTTGTTGTTGTTTTCTCTTCCTCCATGCAAAAACAAAAACAAAATTACCTTTTTTTTCCCTTTGCGATCCTATGCTCGGTAATTACTGCGAGAATATGGAAAACGGAAGAAAAAATTAGACAACGATATACACAGCGAATAATCGCCGCACGGGGACGATATGCCGCAACTAACACGAGGTGGAAATGCAAGCGAGAATAAGCGGAACAAAATTTTTCTGCTTGTTTTAGGCTGCTACGTCCGGTGCCGTTGAAAAGCATATGCGCCGACCGGCTGTGCACGCAGCGGCGGTACATTGAAGGGTAAAAGCAGTGAGGGACAAAAACCGACACCAAAAGTGTTCGGGGATGGGGAAAGAGAAATAAAAGGTATTGGTGTAATGGCATAACTTGTTTCTGCGGCTCCACGCCACTACTGCTTGCGTTCGTAAAAAAAAAAAAAAATAATGGAACATAAACAGAAGAACAATTATACGAGAAACACAAAACTGGTCGACATTTTTTTTTTTTTCTCTATTGTTTCTTCTTGTCGTTGGGTGTCGCTGGCAGTTTAGTTTCTCTGGGAGAAGCGGACGTCAAAAGCAGTTACCGCCCCGTTCGGCGTTATCCTTCTATTTGGTGTATTCACCAGGGAGGAATCCTTGGTGGTGGTGCTGCAATTAGTGCAAAGGTGGGTGATATCCATCTCCGCAAGGAAATAAAAAGGCAACCACAAGAAAGAATCCAAATAGAGAGAAAGAGAGCGACGTAGCTAAAAAAGAAGGGATAACTATTATATAAACCGTTTATAGTGCAATCAAGGAAGAGCGAACACGAAAAAATGCCTACGAATGACTGCGTGCTCATGGACAAAATTATTGAGGGAGATGGTAAGACAATTCCGTGCCAGGGCAGCATTGTGACTCTTGACTACGTTGGGTTTCTGCCAGATGGCAGAAAGTTTGACTCCACCATTGAGCGTGGAAAACCGTTTGTGTTCCGTGTAGGGTGTGGTGAGGTCATCAAGGGGTGGGATGAGGGAATTGTGCAGATGTCAAAAGGTGAGCGGAGCCGTTTGACGATACCACCGTCTTTGGCATTTGGATCCACTGGCTTCCCCGGCATGATTCCCCCCGACACTGTAATTGTTTTCGAGGTGACACTACTGGACGTCTCTTGAGACGGGCTGCGCAGGGGAAGGCGGACGCACAGACATATGTAAATGTACGAAAAAAAAAAAGGCGATGAAGGAAGGAAAATGAAGAACGAGAAAAAGAGAGAAGAAAGAGATAACAATACATAAATGTTACATCTGCTTTTTGATCTTTTTTCCTTTTTTTTTTTTTCGTCGTTGTTGGCTTTTTTTTTCTTACTGGCAGACCTGTTATTTACAGATGAAGCCGTGTGTGTATTGCTTGAAATTACCAATATGTGTGCCTGGAAGGAGTTTGCGCGGCGTCGTTTGGAAAAGGAAGGCTGCAAGATATATATATATATATATCTTGTGTGGGTTTTGATTTTGCTGTCTTTTCATACGTTGATGATCACTTGTTTTTTTTTCTGCTTGTTGTTTCACTGTAGTTGGGAGCTTGGAATAAATAAACGTGATGATATCAACTGACACTGCGACAACGCAGCCAGAGACGGCAGATCCTGGTGTAAGCAACGTTGTCGTCCCACCCGCTGATGTGACCAGGTTTTCTTTCCTGCGGCGGTTCCACTTTAACGAGTTTAAGTCCGCCGTGATTGTGGAATTTATAGGAACCTTTCTTTTGGTGCTTACCGTTCCACTTAGCAGCATCAACAACCCCGAGATGGCGCCGTTTTCCGTCGGCTTTCTGCTCATGTCGCTGGTGTTTTCCTTTGGGTACATGAGCGGAGGACACCTTAATCCGATGGTATCCTTTGCTGTATTTCTTAGTAGCGCCAAGTTTGGAAAGACCCGCATGCTCTTTTACTTTATTGCACAGATGCTTGGTGGGGTGGCCGCTGCTTTCTACTGCGTTTTGATTCACGGGAATGAGTTTCCCGTACCGAATATGGGATTGAACTTTGTGCAAATGTTGCGGGCCTTTTTGGCTGAAAGCGTCTTTACTTTTGTCTTAACATCTGTCGTTCTGCACGTTGCTGTGAGCAAGCAACGCAACAATAATTTTTACGGTTTTGCTATAGGCTCTGCCGTACTTGTGGGTGGGTTGACGTGTGGTTCAATTTCGGGTGGGGCCTTTAACCCCGCTGTTGCCACCGCCTTGATAGTTGTTCGTTGCTTTGTGTCCTTCTCCGAGTCAGGTTGTACCCCGATGGCATCGCTGTGGGTGTATTGGGCCTCTGAAGCGGTGGGGTCGATCGTCGGCACCATTTTGTACCTCGCGGTGCAGAATGTGGAGGAGCACTTCTGAGCACAGGCGGCAGCAAGCACCGTATGAAGTGGGCGAAGTACCAACAAAACAGGAGTGGCGGGGTGTTTCCACGGGGGTGTGATGTCGTTCCTACTGCTCTCTTGCAAAAAGTGCGTGCGCGAAATTCGGTCAATCGGTCCAATTACGTTAGCAAGTTATTTTGAACTAAAAAAAAGTCTTACAAAAAAAGTGAAAATATCATATATTTTTTCCTATTGGTTAGATCCTACCGCAACACACACCACCTTCTGAGAGTGAAGCCTCGCGTGTGCATAACGTTTGCTTCTTTGCGTGTAGGGATCAGAAAGTAGGAAGGCGCTCCACACATTCTTCTTCGTTTTTGTTTCTTTGCATTTTTTTTTTTCATAGATCGTTCTTTCGAGAGCAGGAATAATCATCTATGGCAGCTCTTACGGACGAGCAAATTCGTGAGGCATTCAACCTCTTCGATGCCGACGGCTCTGGCGCCATTGATGCAGAGGAGATGGCCCTGGCAATGAAGGGACTCGGGTTTGGCGACCTGCCGCGCGACGAGGTGGAGCGGATGATCCGCACGATGTCCACGGACTCCAAGGGCCTGATTGGGTACAGCGAGTTTGAGCGTGTGGTGAAGTCACGCATGGCGAAGAAGGACTCACCGGAGGAGATACTGAAGGCATTTCAGCTGTTTGACCTCGACAAGAAGGGAAAGATTTCGTTTGCCAACCTGAAGGAGGTGGCCAAACTGCTGGGAGAGAACCCTGGCGACGAC
>NW_021706077.1:0-1709 GCF_003719475.1 Trypanosoma rangeli
AAACAGCCGCAAAAAGCAAGGACGGCCACCGCATTCTTTACGTATATTTGTGCAGAGTCGCATGGTATATAAATACATAAGAGACCCTCGCAGAGACTAAGCCAAATGCGCACCGTCGTGCACTAAACGGACGAAGGAGTCAGCAGTCGTCTCGTACAGTAATAACTCAAAAAAGAAACGTCCCCACTTAAATAGCGCCTCACACCCGTAAAGAAACGCGGGGCCAATGAAACAAAACAAAAAACATGCACACAAAGCCTAAAAAAGCAAGCACAGAAAGAAAAAAAACACGGGCGAACATTCACAGGATCCACCACATGTATTGAGGGGCCCGTGACGTCCGCGTCCCCTCAGCGAGGGCATGCGCACACACGAAGAGGTGCAGCGCCCAAAACAGCAAGCACAGAAAGCAAGAAAATTAAATTAAATTACTTTCAAATCCCAATGGAACTCAGCACGCCTCTTACACACGGCATTGCCGGGGCGATGCCGCCTAACACACGAAGAGGCAACTATAAAAAGCAAAAAAAAATGTATTTAAAAGAGAGATCTTCCTGCGGCACGCAAAAGATTGATCGGAGTGACGTAAGACCAAAGTTCATCGTGAAAGCAAATTATATTAGTTTGGCCCTCGTCCTCCCTTGGCGCACACCGTTTCACACGAGCGCAGACACAAATGTCAGCAGCAGCAGCAGCAGCAGCGACAGCGGTGTACGCGCCCACGCAGTGATGACGTCGCTGCCGTCCGCCTCACCGGCAATGCGCCTATGTGTACTGCTGTGCGTGGTGTTAGAGGGAGCAGCGGCGGGAATCAACTTTTTCTCCGCGTCCACACCACCGCCTGCCACGCCCGGCGGCCGCGGTGTCTCGGGTGCTTGTGGCAGTCCAGGCGAGTCACCACCAGCGGAGTCTTCAATGGGCGGAGTTTCAACGCCAGGGGTCGCAGCTTCTGCGCCTGAAGGCAAAGTGGGCGTTGCTTCTCTGGGTCGTGCGACCTCACCCTTTGACGGGACCTGTGGACCGCTTTGGCTCTTCACGACTTGCCCCTCTTCTTCTGAAGGTGCATCCGCATCTCCACCTCCTGTTGCCGCCTCACCGGCTCTCGTTCCTTCACTCCCACCATTGTGCTCCGTCCCAGCCTCGTTGTCACCTGACGCCTTTGATTGCAGGGCATTATTCCCTCGTTCTGTTGCACCACTGCCGCTCTGCGTTGTCATTGTTGACGGGGAAGCGGGGCTCTCAGCATTTTTTTGACCCGGCACAACCGACTGCGATGAACCTTCAGAAAGAGTAGGTGAAACTGCAACAGAAGACCGCGTGTCTTTCCCCACGTTTTTCTGCCACCACTTCTCCATCGTTGTTGGATCAATAAAACTGATGTTGATGGTGAAAACTGCGTCACTTTCAAAACCTTTGCCCTGACAGTTTCCGTCGCCCATTTTGCAAATCATGGCATTTAAACCGGAAGATGATTCAGAGCAGTTATACCACAAATCTTTCCCAATGGGTCGCCACCGGCTTACATTTACATCTGCACACGCCGCTTCAACCTGCACCACCTCCTCCTTCTCCGCCGCACTCGCACCCAACAAACTACAGCACAGCGCAAGTGCCAACAGGACGCACGCCACACCGCACCTCATCGTCGTCATTGTGAGTAGAGTCGCTTAGCGGTGCAAAGCTGATCTACGAGGCGGTGGAGGAGAGAC
>NW_021706077.1:1734-20740 GCF_003719475.1 Trypanosoma rangeli
GCCGTCCGCCTCACCGGCAATGCGCCCATGTGCACTGCTGTGCGTGGTGTTAGAGGGAGCGGCGGCGGGAATCAACTTTTTCTCCGCGTCCACACCACCGCCTGCCACGCCCGGCGGCCGCGGTGTCTCGGGTGCTTGTGGCAGTCCAGGCGAGTCACCACCAGCGGAGTCTTCAATGGGCGGAGTTTCAACGCCAGGGGTTGCAGCTTCTGCGCCTGAAGGCAAAGTGGGCGTTGCTTCTCTGGGCCGTGTGACCTCACCCTTCGACGGGACCTGTGGACCGCTTTGGCTCTTCACGACTTGCCCCTCTTCTTCTGAAGGTGCATCCGCATCTCCACCTCCTGTTGCCGCCTCACCGGCTCTCGTTCCTTCACTCCCACCATTGTGCTCCGTCCCAGCCTCGTTGTCACCTGACGCCTTTGATTGCAGGGCATTATTCCCTCGTTCTGTTGCACCACTGCCGCTCTGCGTTGTCATTGTTGGCAGAGAAACGGGGCCCTCAGCAATTTTTTGATCCGGCGTGTCAGTTGTTTTTCCCTCCTGCGCCCTTTGAGACTTTGAATTAACTGATGTACTTGAGGTCCTCGCAGTTTCCTGCTGTTGGACCAAACGTTTGTACCCTGACAACGTTGTCCACTTCTTGTACACATGGCTGCTGTTGATGGTTGTATAATTCATTATGAACAAAGTGTTGTCGCCAGTATTTTCAGTGCACCGCTCTTTTCCCTTGTCATTACGTCCGTAATTTGTTGCAATGGTTAAGCAAATGGAGGAACTGATATCTTTTTCGCCACCGTAAGTCGCATCAATTATGAGCTCGTCCACCGCCGTCGCAGTGTTGCCGTCGCCGTTAACGCTGTACGCAACATTTTCCTGAAAGTTGTATTTAATGCTGCCTTGAGTGTCTTCAGTAGAGTTAATATCGTAAGCTTGAGAATCAATTCCGCTTCCACAGTCGTTCCAACTCGTTTCCCCAGAAAATCGCCAGCGCGACGGTTTCTTGTTAGCCTCACACGACACCTCCACTGGTATTTGTACTCGCGCATTATCCACATGCAGAATACTCTTCGTAGCCTCCTTCCCATCGGCACCCACGCCCAAACAGCAGCAACAGCACAACACAAATGCCAACATGACGCACACCACACGGCACTTCGTCGTCATCATTGTGAATAGTCGTTGAGTGGTAGTATGCCTAGCTAACGAGAAATAAAAATGAGAATAAGAGACATGCGCATTAACAGATAGATTTGTACGCTGAATCGATACACGAAAGGAAGATAATAATAAAATCTCTTTGCCGAATCATCGAGAGACAACGCAGCAAAGTAATCAGCTTTTTCCCCATTTCTGTTTTTATTTTTTTTCTCTGAGTGTTTATGTCGGGTTGTATCAAAAAAAAAACCTGTGAGGTGAGAGAGGTAGTTGAGCTGCTGCATGATTATGGTCATTCGAGCATGGCGTCCTGGGGGTGCGATGGTTTTTATTCGCTGCAGTACAGACTGTTGCAGCGAAGGCGAAAGGGGCACTCTGCCGAGTTAGCGGTTTTGCTCCAAGGTCTTGCTGGCTTTACGCTGGTACGCTTACACCTCGTAGCGGCTCCCATGGGTTTTCTGCGCAGGCGTCACCGTCCGCCCGCAGTCGTCTCTTCCTGCAACGATGCGCACGCATTTGATATGGCTGTACTTTAAAGATGTGCCGACGGTAGCGTTCCGACTGAACACATTCAATGACCCCTTTTTCCTCTCACCCCCGCCTTCTCTCCCGGCACAGACACAGACAGAGTGACAATATCGCGTGTGGGAGGTCTCAATTAAGACGCTCATACATCTTCCGCACAGCTTCCTCCAGTTTCTCATGCGACGGCATGTTCGTTGTCTCGCCGTAGACAACGAAGGTGAGTGGCCTACGAATGATTTCGGCGCAGACTCGTTTTAGTCCGTCGATCGTGATATGTTGCGTTCCCTCCACTGTCTCGTTGGCCGTAATGATATGATTATGTACCACCATGTTGAACCCCATGTCGGAGAGAAGCTGCTCACGACCTTCACCGAGTAGAATAAGCTGCGATCTCAGTTGATTCTTTGCCATTTCAAGATGCAGGGGACTCACACGCTGGCAGATGGAGGCAGTCTGATACACCATCACCTTCAGAAGTGAGTAGGCATACTCGTGCGGTGCACTTCCGTACAGCCCAATGAGACCACCATCGCTGTACCATGCCGTGATGCATTCTAACCCGTGCAAGAAGCCCTCTTTGTTTAGCACCTCACGAAAAAGTTTGGTTTGCATGCCCTTTCCAGGGCCGCCTGAACTAAACGATGTCCCACCACCCAAGAGGGTCTGAATCACGCTGATGTTGTAGTAGTCAGGATGATTCATAGGAACACCCTGGGAAAAAAGGGCCACGTGGCTGAGATTCTTCTCCTGGAACTTATTCATGCTCTCGGGGGCCTCCGTCTTCTGCACCAGCCGACTTCCCCCTGTGTATGGGTGGTGACATGGCGTGCTAAGCGGCGCAGGCTCACAGTCAAACTTCAGAAGGCGCTCAGCATCTGCGGCGAATTGTTTGTGATCCGCGACACCGGTGGCAGCAAGTACGGTACGCTCTGGTCGTGTATAGTTGCGATGAAAGGCAGTAAACTTTTCAAGGGTTAAATTATCAAGTTCGTTCTTCGTTGGGTTGAGCGGCTGTCCAAGTCCTTTGCCGTTCCACCCCGCCTCGTGCACGAGTTCCAGGCAGACGCTTGTCGCGTCACGGCAGTGCAGGAGGGCTCTTTCAGCGGCCTTCTCCTTTGCAATATAAAACTCCGCCTCATCCTGTGTCGGGTGCAGGCACATCGAATTGAGCAGCTCCAACCCATCCCTCTGGTGGTAGCGCGGCAGCATCAACATAACAGACAATGCCTCCTTGTTGTTTGTAACCTTAAAGGCGTTACCTAGTGAGCCCAGAGCCTCGCTGATCTCGCGGCCTGTAAGTATCTGGTTACTGCGCAGTGGCAACGTCTCGAACACGGCCACCGCCCCGGTATTCGTCTCATCCTCAAACTTCGTTCCGTTCAGCATGAAGAGCCCCATGCCAGTGATGCCGTTGCCGTCGTCGCACGTCAGCACACGTAAACCATTAGATAAACGTGACAGCGTGTAGTTATCCTTCGTCAGGGTTTGCGCAATAGCACGTCGTGGGAGACAGCAGCGCAGCATTGTGGCGCGCAACCAACAGACTTCTTCTACCGCCTTGAACAGAGCCTCCTCGCGCTTTTTCCTTCACGCACCACTCACCGAGTGAAACCCGCAGACACACAGTCACAATGCAACCGCTATTCTCCCTCCCTTCACTCTCTCTCGCTATCGCTCTCACCCGCACTTTTTTCTCGGTGTGTGTTTGTGCGTGTGTATTTAGGCTGCGTGGCCAACTCTCCTTCTCCCTTGGATGCGGCGTGAATCAACTGGTGAAGAAGGGAAGTGGCAAAGCCACGCACGCCACAAAACAAAGCGGAAAGGAAACGGAGGAGTCACAGAATGAAGTGCAGAGGCAAAGGTGGAAAGCGAGGCAGAAGCGGCAACGGAGAGAGTGAAGAGAAGCCCACCTGCCACATTTCCCTGCGTCGTCGATCCCCCCACCCCCTTGCACACATACGCAGACACAAAAATCACCTGGTTGAGCCACGCTATACACTCAACCAACACAGCCAGTAGTAGCCAATACCAGAAACAAGTATAATCATGCACACCCACTTCCCTTAATTTCATGTAATTCCCTTCCACCTCTTCCTTTCCCAACGCAGGTGATACACACATACACTTACGGAGAGAGAGAAAGGGAGGCACTACCTAGCTCCCTTCGTCGCGGTTACTGCCACATGGAACCGAAGTTTTGCTGCGAAGCCACCATGGCACCCAACACATCGCAGGGTAGCGGAAAGACGGCATCGCCAAAGGCGCGATTGTAAATGCGCATGCGGTGCACGATGTTGGGCAGGCCCAATTTGTCAGCATAATAACAAACGCCGCCCTTCCACGCTGGGAAGCCGTATCCGAATGTCATTGCCACATCCACGTCTGCGGAGCTTGCAACAGCACCCTCGCCAAGAAGCTTAGCGGCCTCATTGATGATTGAAAACAATATACGCTCCACGATTTCCTTCTCGCTAATATCCCGACGCGAGATATCTTTTTTCATGCAGACATCGAGGATTAATAACTCCACTGCCCGGTCAGGGCGCGGCACCCGCTCAAGTGGAGCACCACCTCTATGCCATACTCCCATTTGGGTCACACCCTTTTCATCTTCCGTGCTCCTCGCACCCTGCAAAGTGGAGAGAATGGAACTGAGCAAAGAGGTATGCTCGTAGTTGTACCAACCAAGCCCTCTTTTTTGTCCAAGCCGACCCGTAGCCGCTAACAAGCGCGGTATGGTGTACACATCTGCTTGTGTGGAGGGAGTTTTACGTTGCTTCTGCAGTGCAGTACGGATTCGCGCCGTAAAGTCGAGTCCCGCGAGGTCCTCAAGGGCAAAGACACCCAAACGAAAGCCAAAACGCTGCAGCGCGCGGTCAACCTCAAGAGGGAAGGCACCTTCCTCAAGCATGGCAAATGCCTGATAGAGACCCGCATATAGAAGGCGGGTAGTTAGGCACGCTCCAGTGTCCTTCG
The DNA here is from genome assembly GCF_003719475.1 of Trypanosoma rangeli. Taxonomy (NCBI): domain Eukaryota; phylum Euglenozoa; class Kinetoplastea; order Trypanosomatida; family Trypanosomatidae; genus Trypanosoma; species Trypanosoma rangeli. The sequence continues at coordinate 6,391 of NW_021706077.1, forward strand.
TTAAAACGACAGCCTTACGAAACAAATGGCCCATGTGCATTGCCTGCAGAATGGTCACCTGGTCTGTACGCGGCCCCTGCACAATTTCCAATAGAGGTGTAATGTGTGAAGGAGGGATAAAGTGCATGCCAATGACCTTTTCAGGTCGACGCGTCACCGCTGCCAGTTCCTCAGTACTGATTGCAGAGGCACTTGTTGCAATAATGCAGTGCGGTTGGCAAACATCACTCAGACAGGCAAAGACGCGTTTCTTTAACGCAATATCCTCACCGACGCACTCCACCACAATGTCCACATCTTGCAATGCCTTTACAAGATCCGTATCGTAGGGAACCACGGACAACATGGATAGACGCTGCTCACGCAAGTCAGGTGTCAGACGCTCCTTCCTCACATCGCGGTCCAATTGGTCCTGCACGAAAAGACGAACCCGGCGACATTGCTCCTCGTTCACCTCCACCACAGTTACTGGAATTTGACTCTGTAGCATAAGAAGCGTGATGCCTGTGCCAATCGTGCCACATCCAATAACGGCAGAGCGACGAATATTTGCTCTATCTGCTATACCGTGCGGAAGTGATGCAAGGCTGCCACGAAAGGCAGCACTCGATGAGCGCAGAAGGTGTTGCATGGCATATGCTTCAGGAGACTCCAAGGACTCCAAAAAGAGTCTCTGCTCCACCTGTAATCCCTCTGAAAAAGAGGCCGTAGTTGTAGCCGCCCAAATGGCTTCTAAGCATCGCATCGGTGCCTGAACGCCCTTAGGGACACGCTTGCTCAGCTCGCGCTTCGTCCAAAGAAATAGTGCGCGGTTAACCAGAATGTTACCAAGTCTTCTGTTATCACATGACAGACGCCGTGGAGTTTTCCAATCTGAAGAAAGTTGAAGCGCCGCTGCCACCACCGAATCGTTTCTCCAAGGAAAATGTGCCCCATGCTTGCCGAAGGCGCCACTGCCGGCGGATCCGCCACTGTCATGTTTCATGGCGCACGTTGTCACATGATCTACGAGGCCCGCTTCCCGTGCCTCACTGGCACTCATCTCCGTAAACATGGTGATCATGGCAATCGCGACCCGAACGCCAATGAGGCGTGGCAGCCGTTGTGTTCCCCCGCCGCAAGGCACAATGCCGAGCTCCACCTCTGGAAATGAAAACACTGACGTCGGTGAGGCGACGCGGTAGTGTGCCGCGAGTGCTAGTTCCAGTCCCCCAGAGAGGGCGAGACCGTTAATAGCTGCCACCACAACCTTTGAACTGTTCTCCACCAAGTTTGTTAGCATCGAGAGGCTTGGAATGGCACCACCATCGTAATACACCTCAGATGCTGAGGCCCTAAAGTCTGTTACGTCAATCCCGCATGAAAAGGCATTCCCTTCACCCGTAATAATAATGCGGTGAATTGCAGGGTCCGCCTCTGCTTCACAAAAGTAGTGATGTATGGCTGCCCGCATATACACCGTGAGGGCGTTGTGGAGTTCATGGTGAAGGATCAAGACAGCAGCGTCGTCGAAGCGCTCCAAGTGGCAGTAACGCCGATGCCCCATATGGGAGCAAATCGTGTCGACACGCCGCATTGTACCCCTAAAGCTCTTCAGCAGAAACACACATACATAAACAAGGCGAAGGGAAAGAAGAAATAAACAAACAAACAAAAAAGGTGGGTGTACGAAGGAGGGAAAAAGACGCTGGTACGTGTAGCTCTTGAAGTGGGACTTCGCATCGCATTCCCCACTGGTGCTTATCTCTCGCTCTTTCCACTTCTTCCCACTCTCACAGCCACCTTCACCGAGAAAGCAAGCAGACAGGCGACCACATATAGTCAAGCAACAGCAGCAATCAAAGTAGCAAAAATGAGAATAATCACCGTGCCAATAGCACAAACTTCGACTCCGCCGAGATTGATTTTCAGTCAACAAATCAGTGACAATCATGCGACGTTGTCGTTACTTTCACTTTTTTTGTTTGTTTGTTTTGTTTTGCTTTGCTTTGTTTTATCTGTTTCGCCCTTCCTCGCGGTTGTCGCTGTTTCTTTTTGGTAACTGTGATATCAGTTGTCTCAGACTTAGCTCCTCCTCCCTTAGTTTTGTTCCGTTTTTGTCGCCTTACACAAAAGTAAATCCAACACTTGTTATCGTTCCAACGCCATCTCCGCTTGGCAGCGCCGCCAGTCCCATGGACAGTTGTTCATGAGTTTTGGGTGCAACAGCCCCATAGCCTCCATTTTTGCAAGGTTCACGCGGCTTTTGCCTACACTCGCATCGACAGCGCCGCTCCCCGCCGAGTTGGCGCCAGGGTTGGTAGTTGTGGTGGTACGTGGCACTTCCTCACTATCCCCGGGCTGTCTCCGCTGCTTCACGTCCTCAGGAAGAAGAAATCGCTCCCACAGCGACCGCAGCGCCGCCGAGCCTGGCAGCTGCGAATTCATCTCCTCCACAAAGTCGGCTTCCAACAGCTGCGACATGGCGGCACACTGAGCAAAGAGCACTTGCACTATCAGGCTTATGGAAGGGACAGCGGTGACTCTCAGCTCCTGCGTGACCCACTTCTGAAGTCGCTTGCGGGTGCCTTCACCATTTCCAAGGCGATCACGCAAGAAACTAAAGAGTGGATATAGATACACCGCGGCACGCACGCGGTGGGCCATGGGAATCATCAACGGACCCACAGATGGGGGTGCCATACGTACACGGGCCGGGCCTGCCGCCGCAACACGTCTTGTATTTTGTTGAACCGGCATATAGCCTTTTGTTACCAGTGACACAAGCTTATGCATCATGTCAACGGCCTCCTCTTCGTTGCCTAGCAGCGCAAGGCTTGGGGCCAGGTACAACAAACACATTGGACACTCCATTCTCATGACAAAGTTGAGATGAAATGCGAGCAACTCACGCCACCATTCGGCGTTCCCGCAAACACCGGCTGCCTGCTGTCGCATGAGATCCCCCGCCAGCCGGTAAAAAACGAGACTCGTACAACTTCGCAGGATCTCTACAAACGGTTTCTCGACTCCTCTCTCCTCGACTTGTCCAATGAGAGGACTCCCCAATATCCGTACGGCATTCGCAGGGCCACTACTGTATAATGACAAGGAAGACGAAGAAAACTCATGCAAAGGTTCATTATCTGAGTTTTGTAGTGATAACTCCATGTCAAATAGTTGTTGCAGCACAAAACGAATGAGTTCATTGCGATACGCCAACATTTTATTGTTTTGCATCGTAAACTCTGTGAAACGCGTTGGAAACGGGCGCCCGTCAGCAGCAGATGACATGTTGATCGCCGCATCACTAAAGTCTGCCTCACTTGCAGACATCACAGGAGCCGTCATCTCAAGCGGGCGTAATTGATAGCACCGGTTAGATGCGGACGAAGCCGCAGCGTCCGTTCCGCTATCCTCCGAAGCCCGCACCGACACGGCAGAAGCTGAGCTCTGCAAGGTCGTGGCAGGACAATTCACAAACAGACCACTCTGGCCGTAGTCTGGCGTAGGAAATGAAGGAACATGTGCCTCAAGTGCGAGGTGTAAGAAGAGTGCGATGCATGTCTTGTGATGTCGCTCCTCCACCCAACGCCGTTTTGGCACAAGTGAACGCATACTCTGCTCCAGCACCTCCAGGACGACAGCACTCGGGTACTTTGTGGCCACAGTGTTCATAATACGCATAATGGAATCTGCTGGGATCAACCGTCGTGCACCGTCAGCTACAGGAGGCCGCATTTGAAACGGCTTCATGGCCACCTCCAGTACCCCACGAACGGCGTGTGGGGATTGCTCAATAAGCAGCATACATACACGTTCAAAGGCAATTTGGATCTTCTCATGCCAGCGCGTGATGGCGCGTGTGACACTCTGGGCACCACGTGAAGCCACATGAACGCGCTTTGGGTCAACAGCCTCCACCACGCGCCACCATGGCATTGTGTGTAGCACGCCAAGGACAAGGAAACGAAGCTCAGTCAGCGACCCCGCGCCAAGCCTCGCGCATTCAGCGCCCTGCAGCCATTCGGCGGCGTCCGTAAGCCACTCCACAATCTCGCGGTCCTTTTGCTCCGCCAGGGATGTCCGGCGCAGGACGTCAAACAAAACCTGCTGGCGTAACCACATCCGTTGGCCCGGCAGCTCTACGGGCGGAGCGCCGCGAAATACGGGCGACTCCGAATTCGAACGGTCCCGCTTGCGCATGGGCTGCTCCGATCCTGCGCCCATCCACCCACATACACAACAGCCATCACCACCAAAAAGAAGGGGAAAACAGAGCGGAAGAGAATCACACATGAAAAAAAAAAGTGCGAGAGCGGGGTTGAGAGTCCCTAATAAGGAGAGGCCCGACAAAAGTCCCAGCCAACTCAAAGACGATACGCAGGAGGACTCGTCCGCACCTTTTTTTTTTTTCTCATCGTTGGGCCTTTTCTGCTAGAAAAAAAATCATGGGAGGGGAAAGGAGGAGCGGTGTACGAACACCACGTCATTCCGCCATCCCTCCTGTGCCAAATGTGAAGAAAAAAAAAAGAGCCGCACAACTCTGTAAAATAACCAACCAAAAACAAGCGAGAAAAGATAGAAAAAAAAAAAAAGAAACCTCATCACATTTACACCCAATCATGCGTCTTTTTTGGTTGTGGGCAACATCCGCGGCGGGCCTTCCGCCTTGCGTAACAGCCGCACGTGGGACTCCAAAGCGGCAAGAGCCCAAAAATGAATTTCGTTCATGTCATAAATGAGACGAACGGCTCCTCGCACGCAGAAACAGTTGCCATCGGCCTTTGTCCCGTCTCCGCCCGTGACAAAATCAACGGCTCCTTGCAAAAGATGTCGAACCTCCTTCGAGACATCCGCGAATGCAAGCCATCCAACCACAAAGACATAGTCGTTCTCGCAAACACTCTCATCGTCTGCACTTCCCGCCACTTCAGCAGCATCTCCGGTTAAAAAAGAGGCGTCATCCGCTAAAGCTGCGCCAGCAGTAGCTTCTGACCGTGTTCTGTGAAGATGCATCACCGAGATTATCCCCGTGGTATCGGAAATCAATAAGGCGGTGTAAGGCCGCAGAGCTGAGGCACTGCCGTTGCGCTGAGGCCCCTCACAGCGCACCACACGCCCACTAAAGCACACAGCGCCACAGGGAACTCCATCCAGAAGCACCACCGTCTCACCGACACGCGGGGAACGAAGCAGTGGTCTAATAAATACAGGACGTGGAGCGGAGACTGAGCTAGAGTGGGGTGGGTTACACGCTGTGCGTGTAACATCATCGGAGACAGCAGCAATCTTCATGTTGCATGAGACGCTGGTTACCATCTGTTTGCAGCCATTGCTTGCTGCGTCCACCGCCTCTTCTCGTGTGTGGGGCATGTTAAGAAAGTGTGAAGCCACCGACTTCATCCCCAGAATATATATATATATCCCTTTCAACGTCTTTCACTGGAAAGAGGAGAAAAAAAAGAGTAAAGAGTACAGCGAAGCATTATTAACTCCGCATAACATGGTAGGTAGCATTAATGTGGCATCCGCATCGCTGTAGACGCACGTCACTCCTCCCCTAAATACACACGTATACATCCCACGTTTCCTGCAGTGGCGTGAAAACATCTTCCTTCACGTCGAATTCAACTACCTTGTGTTTCGTGGGTAGTATTGGTGTTGCGGTTTGCACTATGCAACTTTTCCAAGTGGTATGCGCCAACGATGCGGCAAAAACGATGTTCATTTTTTTTTTTTGTGTGTGTGTTGTGTCTTCTTTCTGTTTTGTTTGGGTGCAGCCACGCCACTCACCACATCTTTTTCGTGTCCTTCCTTAATTCACGTCGGGGACCTCCAAAATCCTTCAGCGCCCACGCCACAGACACATCGACTCCCAGGAGCAAACTCATGTTGGAAACTGCGCGGGTACGTGAAACCATAAAAATCGTTATCAAATGCGGCATGCGGCATCGCTAGGCACAAGCGACGTCAGCTTCAGTGACAGGGGAAGTAGGCGAGAGGGCGCAAAAGGTGCAGGTTCAGCATCAGAGGTCGCGTGTGCACTATCCTGCAAGATCACGGGTGCGGGTGGCGGGACATCGCTGTCGACCGCTACAGCCTCCCACGTGTAAGCTCGCGGGAATCGTGCGTGCACGCCGTATGCCTGCCGCTGCGCTTGGCGCACCATGGCAGCCATCTCATCTGAAAAAAGTAGTGACTTCTGCATCATGAAGTCCACGCAGCCTTGCGTCGCGTTGCGCACGAATTGCTGCATCAAGGCCGAGTGCTCCCCCAGTGTGTGGTTCAAGTCCAGTGCCAAACCTGAAATATGATCCGTGGCCTTTTCAAGTGCGGCAATCCTCTGATGACTTTCACGCAGCGCTGCTTCCGCTTCCGCACGGCGTCGCTGTTCTTCACGTAATTGCTTCAACAACTCCCCCGCATCCATTGTGGCTGCAGCAGCCACATCAGCGGCCACCAGCACGACATCAGACGACGCATCTTCTAGGTCTCCGCACGGTCTCTTCGGTGTTCTTTGTGAGTTTCGGAAAGGCCGCAGGGAACCACTTTCGTTACCCCCGTTACTCACGGTATCCACAGCGAAAAACTTAAACTTCGGTAGGTCACTCAGCCTTCCCTCAAAATAATGTAAGAGAATGTTCTCGGGGTCGTCGTGTACTAACCCACCTCCAGCATTGTTTGGAGTGACGTCCATCATTACAGAGTTCAACAGTCGTGTGTCCTTCTTGTCGTACGTCTCATCAGGCCCGTCCGTTCCAGCTTTCAGTGAGGCAGCCCCATCCCCTACTTGACGCCACCGTGCAGTCAGTGCGCGCCCCACCATTCGTTGGAGTGCCCCGAAACTCGCTTCTCTACCCTGCACGACACGATTCTGCGGCTCCTGCTGCCCACCCCCTTGCTCTGCCTTCGCAAAGGTAGAACGAATCTGCAGCAAAGGATCCAGTTTCTTCATGTCATATTGTGGTCTGTGTTGAAATACATGCGATAGGCCGCGCGGCTGAGTGCCGCTCCCGGTGGCTGAGAGCGGCAACTCTGCAAAGCTTGGAGTCCAGAGGCGGCTGGGCGGTGCATCCGCACTGCGTGGCAGCCTCACGGACAGCTGCCCATTCGGTTCTGTAGTTGCCATCTGTCGCTGAAGCAGTGCGCGTTCTCCCTCTAGGAGAAGCCGCTCGTGTGGCGACAAGCTGGACGTTTGGCACCGACGCGATTGCAGCGCGTCTGCCTCCAACGTAAAAGTCAACGCATCGGTTAGTTTTTGTATCACGCTGAAGCGGAAATCGGACGGAAGATCCCACAGCGAGGGATATGTGCCACCTGCGCGCGCCGTCGCATCCATGGCTTTCACCTTTTCTGCATTCCCAGCAAGCGACTCCAGTAACAGTTTGTATTCTCGCAGGAATTGGACAAACAATTCGGTGCGTTGCACCAAGGCACGTGTTGCACCCGCCTTCCTTAACACGGCATCGTGCGGCGCAGCTGCAGGCAATGCGCAGGCTGCGCTGCAACGTGAGCACAAGGTAAGCAGAGTAACAGGAAAACGACGATCGTTTATGCCAGACTCCTCCTCTACACTCACATAAATTTCAGGTGCGTTTAACCAGCCTGGCTCGGTGCACGTTGTTTCGCACAACCAACACGCCAAACGGCGTTCCCCCGGCATGGACAAAAATAACTCGGCAACTGTGGCATCAACTCCATCAATACCAGGCATTTGTAGCTTTGTCATGTCACTAGGGTAGATATTCCTCGCTGGGCCGCTACTATGACGTTGCGTCGCCTGCGCAGGCGGCGTTTTCCTTCTCGTTCTCGTACTCACACTACTGCTATCTACTAGGCCCACAGAGACGAAGTTCGCCCTAGGAGAATTGTGCCCGCTCGTTAAGGTGGGCTGGTTTTTTACAAACGCCTTCTCACATGCCGCACGGAGCCCAGACGGAACGCACCTCTCCACATCCCCCCCATGGCAGGGCACAGGCAGAGATAAGGCTTCGGCATCCGGTCTCACATTGGAAGTAGAAGTACTCACGACTGTGGAGGGCGTACCGTTAGTGGAACGCAGAGTGGCGCTCTGACGCCAACTCGTCTGGATGTTTGCCTGCAGGACGTTGTAGCCGCCTGGGCGAGTGAGTTCTTTGTAGATTTCCCGTAGCTCGTCTGCTGGGTGGCCAGCCATGCTTGAGCGACGCGCCCTGCTGCAGCAATCCCGACTCCCGCGCTGCGTTTAAAATCCGTCGGTAAGAGTTAAAAGAGACAGGAATAAAGTCAAAAACACACAAAAAAAACGACAACACAAAAAAAGAAAAAAAACACACACGCAGACTTGTTTTCCTGTGAATGCAAAAAAGGTGGTAAAAAAAAAATTGATTAAAAGAGGGGTGTGTAGCGGAGGAGAGGCAGTGAGTAGATGGGAAACACCCATCCGAAGTGGCTCATCACTATTCAAAAACCCCACATTCACCCACACTCATATATTACATTTATATCCAGGCGTTAGATGCTAAGTACCGCCAACACCTTCGTCTCTCTTTGGCTCCCTGCGTTGCCCCCCCCTCCCCCACACACACACGCACAGGCAAAGTGAGATGGGAGGAAAACCAACAACAAAGAGACATGGAGAGGTATTGATAAGATATAAGAAAAAGCGAACACCCAATGTTTACCTTAACAACAACAAAACACGTGTTGCACCCCGACAACACCAGTCACACCGCTGCCAACGTGCATCGCCCCCATACTTCACCCAAAATGACAAGAACCAACACACGGCATTTCGTTAGCTGACTTTAATTTTTATTACCACAATTTCGCCCACTTCCACTGTTTCTACGCCCCTTCACTCCCATTTCTTTCCCCTCCCTCTTCCGCAGACCACAGGTGGGTACGGTCGTTTGTTTGTGTGTGGGTAAAAAAAAAAACACGGGTGGATGTGGCGCCACACGAGCGTGAGAACCACGCAGACGGTGGCAATACAAATAACAAGAAATAAAAACCGCCTACAAAACAAGTGCTACGACGGTGAATCCGCGCAATAAAGAGCAGCTGCGTAGCACATGCGTTGGCAAAGGCGTTACCTACCGTTTGTCCAAAAACGAATCAACAAGGCGTGTGCATAAAAAAGTGCACACGGATACACACACACACACACACACACACACACACGCACGCACATATATATACATGTATGGTTCATAGAAAAAGTATAAGAGCAGTACGAAGTATAGAGAAGGGATAAAAGAAGAGGGGTAGCTGCAGAAAACAAATAAACAAACAAAGGAAAACAATAACAAAAAAAAAATACCAGTCGAAGACAACCACAAAGTACTCGCATGCATACACTTTTTTGTTGCCTTGCACCTTGTTTCTGTTGTTGCTTCTACTGTCTTGTTCTGTTGTTTTTTATTATTATTATTATCATTATTATTTGCTAGCTTCAGTTTTCCCTCTACCCTCTAAAGCTGCAGACACCAGTTCGTGCATTCACTACCCCACGATGCCAGCCGCAAAACAGACACAGAAGCAGTCCAGTCACAGCACTGTAAATATGGAACCATGGAAAGACAGACAGGGGCGCAGGGCTCAAAAAAAAAAAAGTTTCGTGGTGGTTTATCAGCAAACGATTCACGAGAGCAAAATAGTAGAATAAATATTTTACCCCCACGCCTCAACGTATAACTGCCTCGCTTGTATACAGTTACACATACACAGTGTGAGTGAGAGAGAGAGGTAGAAGAATGGATATACACGCCGTTGATGCACACCCACAGCTACTCTGGTGCCCGCACAGCTCGGAAACGACGGGCATTGTGTGGGACCCGCAGCTCAGACGGCGGTGCTTCAACGAAAAACCCCATCTCTCCCGTGTCACGTTTACATCTATCCACGCCCGTCGTTACCCCACTACCGGCGCTATTACCATATGCCCCCGCAGTACTGTGCGTGTTTCGCGAGGCGACAGACGGATTCTTCAATTCCTGTCGAAACGGGACTTTTCCGCCCACGCCTGCTCGGCCAGCTGTGACAACGTTCCTTTGAATCACCTGCCGATAGGTTGGCCGCACCTCTGCAGAAGAACGCCCTATTGGTGGCACTCCTGAATCGCCACGCTTGGTGCTACTGAAGGCAGAAAACTTCGGCAAAACGACACTCGATGCAGCTGTTGATTCATCAAAAATAAATGAAGGCTGTGGGGGAATCGCACACGCATTCGTCAAGACGCCCCCGCCTGCGACCGAAGACACATTTTTTTGAGAATAATTGTCTCGATAAAAAGGAATCTTTGGCGAGTTGGAGCGGTAAGTTCTACCCCGCACAACCTGGCACGTTTTTGGCACGTTCATCGATGTATCACTGCGCCGACGTAGTCTGACACAATCCATATGAGCAGACGGCGGGCAAGCAACAGTCGTCAGAGGGAAACGCCTGAGAGATGATCCCGCGACGGACTGATTTGAATGGCTTATACTTTGCGCTGTAGATGGCGGTCGCGGTTGCGGTTTCAACTTTGAAGTAGCGCCTCTTACTGTCATTCCACCTTTGACGCGCTGAATAACCGCCCCCTGTGTTATCGGAAAACTGTAGGAATGAATACTCAATCCGTTCATCGAATCCCCAGCTTCTACTGTCTGTGGCAAAGGTTTGGTCTCAGCCATGGTGAACGGCGGTGATGGTGTTGCTGTTAGAAGCTTCACTGCTGCTGCTGGTGTTGGCAGCTGCGGTGATGGGGAAAAAAACGACGGCTTCTCTAACTTCGATGCAGTGATATGGGATGAACGCCTGGAAATACTACTGGATGCACTGTTCCCCTTCTGTATACGAAGGACATGCAGTGCCGAACTGTGCAGCATCATTCCCGTACTAGATTCCTTTGCTTCTGGTGACAAAGCAGGACAATTGACGACCTCCGACGCAGAAGACAAGGGTTTTGACGGGCATAGTATTGTCTCCGCATTCAGATCCGTCGAATGTGTCAGTGGCTCTAATGGAGATCTAGCACTCGTCATCTCTTCAGTCGGAGATGTCTCCACCAATTTTGTCCCCACTAGGGCCCCAGATGCTTCCAGCGGTTGTTTATGCGGATTCAGATGAGGGTCCGTATATTCGCTTGCGGTCTCTACAGAAAAAGACACCTCCTCTGACGGATACATCAAGGGAAGGGAAGGTTCAGCGGGAGTACGAACCACAGAAGTTCCCTCCGATTTGTTGTCCGCAGAAACTGGGGCCGGGAACTCACATGACCTCATTGTGCCTTGCAATGACCCTTCCTGCTTCTCCTGTACATCTATAGCCAAAGCGCACGCCACAGGAAGCCTGTCTACCTTGCAGAACATGTTATTTCTCTGAGACGTTAGGGAACATCCGGGGAGATGGCCCGCGTTTGGCACAGGTTTCACGTCCGTTTCGGCGAAGGGGTGTAAGGAATCTGAAAAACTAGCATGCGACTCCTCTGTGCATGATTTATAAACACAAGGGGATTGTGTTGTTTTTCCCGACTCCGGAATTCCAGCAGCAATCTTCATCTGATGTGCTGGCGGGTGTGGGTTCAGACCAGTATTATAGCTTGTGTGCGTCGCCGAGGTTAAACTCCCACGCTTTGCCAGAGTTTTTTTCTCTACCCAAGACAGGCCACCAACCTGCCTTGCTCCCGCGACGTACACCGTTTCATTGTTATTGGGCGGCACTGCCCGTGGGAAGCCGATTGAATTCTCATCCCCATTCTCCAAACCATTTTCTATGAGATCCGTTTTCTTACTAAAGTGGTTGTAAAAAATAGGATGCTCTAGAGCCTCTTTTGTGGTGGCACGCTGCAATGGATCATATATAAGCATGGAGGCAATGAGGTCGTACAGCTCGGGATCATCGTGGAAAACATCTGCCAGCTTTCGCGTGTTCATCACCCTTCCAGCCCGTATCAACTCCGACGTGTGTAGAAACTCCCCACTTTCCGTAAAATACCTACCCGAATACTTTGAGTTCTTCTTAAATAACGCTGGAAGGGGTCCTAAGCGTTTCTCCATCAGCTGCAGGTGCGTGACATCGTCGCACACATCGAACAACCGCTGCCCCGTGGCAACCTCGTATAGAATGCACCCTATGCTCCACACGTCGGCGGCGTAAAACCATGGGTTGCCAAGCACGACCTCCGGCGCACGGTACGGGCGGGTCGATATCAGATCTGCGTCAAGGCGGTCCATGCGCCAAAGTGAGGCACTACCGAAGTCGCACACCACCCACTTGGTGCCTAAGGAATATTTGGGAGGATTAAGGTCCGCTAAAAGAATATTGTCCGGCTTCACATCAGTGTGCACAATGCGGCAGTCAAAGTGAATGTGTCGAAACGTCGTCAGAAGAGAATAGGAAAGCTCTACGAGCTTCGCTCGCGTAACGACACCATTCTGGTAGCCAAGACGTCGTGTGCGCAGCGACGGGCCGTGGATGGACATTACAAACACCGGGCAACGCCGCCATTCAAAGAACTCAAACATCCGACATACCGCCAACCCCCCCAAGTGCTTCTCATTAAGTATCTCCAACATATTCCTTTCACAGTAGGCATCCTCCCTATAATCGCGCTTAATGATTTTTAACGCCACCAACGCAACCTTCACGCCACGCTGCCCGGTAACATCATAACAGCAGTAGACCTTCGAGAAGTTGCCGGCGCCCAACTCACCAATGACCTTAAACCGCGCGTCAATCATATCCCCCACACACACCTTCAAGTGTTCCCCCTTCGACAACGACATACTGCAGCAGCTAGTACGCCTGCAACTCCTTTACCTTCCTAAAGCTCCTCCCGCAGCACCCGTACAACGACAAAAATGTGGACCCTAAGCTGCGGGAGACCCCCAAACACACACACACACACACACACACGCAAAACGACAACCACAAAAGGGGCGCAAAAAGCCGATCAGCACGCAAAGAGCAAAACCAAAACCAAAAGCAACAGCAACAAAAAGGCCACCGGGAGAAACCTCCAACCGACGCCACTCATAGAGCCGCCTACACAAATTAAAAGCTCATTTTTTTTTTAAATGAAAATCACACAATCCCAACAAAAAACCGACATATCGACCATCAGAAACCGTGCAAGAAAAAGAAGCAAATAAAAGTAAACACAATTCTCACATACATAACCAAAACAAAAAATAAAAAAACAAAAGTCCAAAAAACACAAAGATATCAAGTTCCTACTCTACTATTATCCAAAACAAAGAAAGGCATTCCTCATGCTAAATATATTAAATTATGCTTCACCTATAGTAATTTTATTGGGCTCCTACAGGCGGGAGACTTCCACGTAGCGGGGGACGGCGCTCTTCATCTCCTCCGATGCCTTCGCCGCAAAGCGCGTCTTGAAGCTCTTCTGGAACATCTCCACCAGCTCCTTTGACGTGTCGTTGAACTGCTTCACATCCTTCCAGGCCTTGCGTGGATTCAGCAGGTGCGTCGGCACATTGGCGACGTGCTTCGGGATGTGCAGGCCCCAGCCGGGGTACACCTCGTACTCCCCCTGGTCGAGCGAGCCGTCGTGGATCGCGTCGATGATCGCACGGGTGACACGCAGCGGCATACGCTTCGCACCGCGGTCCGCGCGGCCGCCAGCGTAGCCGGTGTTCAGCAGCCACACGCGGCTGTTATGCTGCTTCATCTTATCCGCCAGCTGCTCACCGTAGAACGTCGCGTGGCGCACGAGGAACGGCCCACCGAAGCACGACGAGAAGACCGGGAGAGCCGTGCGAGTGTTTCCAGCCTCAACGCCAGGGACGTTTGCTGTGTAGCCAATCACGAACCAAAACATCGCCTGCGCGCTCGTCAGCCGCGCCACTGGCGGCATCACGCCAAACGCGTCGTTCGTCAGGAAAATGATGTTCTTCGGGTGACCGGCGACGGCCTTGCTCAGTGCACCCTCGATGTAATACAGCGGGTAGGCAACGCGCGTGTTCTTGCAAATCGACTCGTCGTAGAAGTCAATCTCACCCGTCGTCTTCTCCAGCACACAGTTCTCCGCCACCGCACCGAAGCGCACTGCGTCGTAGATCTCCTTCTCCGTCTTGGGGTTCAGGCCGATGGCCTTGGCGTAGCAGCCGCCCTCAATGTTGAACACGCCGCGGTCCGTCCACACATGCTCGTCGTCGCCGATCAGGTTGCGATGGGGGTCCGCCGACAGCGTCGTCTTGCCGGTGCCGCTCAGCCCAAAAAAGACCGTCACGTCGCCGCGCTTGCCCACATTCGCGCTCGCGTGCATGCACAAGTGGTTCATGCGCGGCATAAGCTCGAACATCACCGTCAGGATGCCCTTCTTCATCTCACCAGCGTACTCCGTGCCAAGGATCACCTGCTCGCACGTCTTAAAGTTCAGCGC